>NW_022142678.1:0-22860 GCF_007565055.1 Rhinopithecus roxellana
TAATAGTTTAAAACAGAGTGTATGAACACGATCCTAATGAACAACTTCTAAAGATGGATAGAGCACTTCGCCTGGTAATTGCTTTTCACATCCTTTCATTCACTCACTTGCTGCACAGCTACTATCTGCTCACTGGTGAGTATTATTCCTCACTTATCTGTCTATTGAGCAAAAACAACGCAGACACTAAACACCCTGACGCTGCTTGGCCCTGAAGAACTGGTGAGATGGATCTGACTTTTTCATCAGAATATGATTACTTTCCCATTTCCCATTTGAGTCTTTGGGGACTCAACAATCATGCCCTGAGAGTAGGCATCAAATTGGTAAACAATGAATTCCCATCGAAATGACCAACTCTACCTGAAAATGTAAAATGATTCAATGAGGTCATGAAGGCAGAAAAGTCGTGGTGCACTCACGGATCTCAAGTCCGCATTCATTCCTCCTCTAGGTCAGCTTTTTCTTCACTTGCCCCCCACGGTCCGCATTCCCATTGACTGACTCTACACAGGATGTCTATAAATAGTAATTAAAAACTGAAAAAAGACATCATATTGTTTAACTTGAAATAACCTCTCACAACTACAAAATGTTTAGCTCCAATAGAGAAGTTGTGATCAATTCTCCTTTTTGTTTTATTCCAGAAAGAAACTGGCACACGTAAGATGAAGAAAAATTCTGTTTCCAACATATATTTTGCCAGGCTCACCGTTAAAATACACACAAGCCAAAAACACCAACTCTACCTGAACATTCTGGGTGTTGTTTAAACATGTTTGTTTTCTTAGTGAAGCTAAAAATGTTTTTCCCTGGTGTTTTTGAAGAGACATTTAGACTAAAATAAAAATAAAAATAAATGACATGTTTAAAAAGTTATAGTCATCAGACCTGGAGCAGAATTCAGAAAGCGGATGGAGGAAGTGAATTTTAAGACCTGTGCAGCAGTTTTCCTATTTTGGTTGCTCTAAATAGACATGGAAAAACAAATCGAAAGAAAAAAGCCCGTCTCTCTCCACCCTGTACAAATGAGGAATAAAAAACTGATTCCTCATCTGGAGTTAAGCTTAGGAATAGATTAATGTATGTCCATGCAATATTTTTTCTGTTATTATAGATCAAATGCTATTACTATGAACTCTAATAGGACAAGACCTCTTGTTTGTATCAGACTTCTTATCATTTGGTATATTCTAGACATGACTGAGCTCACAAATCTTAGCGGGATGGAAACCACAAAGAAATATTTATTGTAGAATACTGACTATAATCAAATTTGACTTGCAGTTTCCTTTTAAGTGAGAAAAACACAATAATAATTTCAGTATAGAAAGGATTTCCTCACTTGGATAATTAGAAGGAGGCCCGTGGCTTTGGAAAATCTCTGAAAATATTAGGCTAAGTGTCTTGTGTTTGTGAATTTTTCTGGAGAGAGGGTACACAGCTGTAATTTAATTATCAAAGATGCATACACACCATCTATAATACATATGTATGATGACTATATGTATGACTATCTATAATACTATATGTATGTATAACTATATATATATAGAGACCACCATACATATATTTACTCATTCAATCTTAAAACCTCTATGAAATGAGTACTCTTTTGTTCCTCATTTTACAGATAATAAATAAACAAAGATTACCTGCTTCCTAGGTAAGCACTTGTTTCACTTAATGCAAAGGGACCCAGCCAAACATAACTCAGTGAGAAACACAATTGAAACTCAGACTTTCTAGTATGGCATGGATGGGTGAGATGAATGGATGTCTAGGGTCTTTTATTGTTTTGTTTGTTTTTTTCTTCTCTGCTCCTCTTTTTCTGACGTATGTGGATGGCTCTCCTGTCAATTTACGACCTAGTCTACCATTAAATACCAACTCATACTTGTCTTTTCTGAGACCCAAGTAAAAAACGGTACATTCATTTTCTGTTATAAGGAGCATAAGAGTCCAGGGCACAGTGGCTCACGCTGTAATCCCAGCACTTTGGGAGGCCAAGGCGGGTGTATCACCTGAGGTCAGAGTTCGAGACCAGCCTGGCCAACATGGTGAAACCTTGTCTCTACTAAAAATACCAAAACTAGCCAGGTGTGGTGGCAGGCGCCTGTAATCTCAGCTACTTGGGGGTCTGACGCAGGAGAATTGCTGAACCCAGGAGGTGGAGGTTGCAGTGAGCCGAGAACGCACCATCACACTCCAGCCTGGGGGACAAGATTGAGACTTTGTCTCAAAAAAAAAAAAAAGAAAAAAGAAAAGAAAAAATAAGCATAAAGAGGTTCTATGGTCTTCCCTAATCTCTCTGTCATCTCCACCAACACACTAAATTTGTGGAATCTCATTAAGAACTATATAGCATACTCCTAAAAACACATTTCTGGCCGTTTTCAACCTAAGATGTCACACTGGCCCACAAATCCAAGTTGAGGGGTATCTGTCTTGACATTGTTTAGAAGTCTACCACATTTTGTCAAAAATCACCTTCTTCAAATATTATCTTCACTCACAAGGCCCCCCCCCGAGCAGTTCTTCAGTCCTTCTTCAAAGCTTGGAAAAAGTTCATTCCCTGGAACTTTGAGCAACCAAATCACTAGCACTCATGAAAAAATACTGGAAAGAAGGCTCGGCCCTAAACACTGAAGAACTTCTTTGTTGACCCTCAAAAGATACAGGCAGATTTGAAGATTGTTTCATTTGTCAATTGATTTTAAAAATTATGAAACATAATTGAAGTTAAATTATGAAACATAATGAAGTTAAATTATGAAATATAATTTAAGTTAAATTACGAAACATAATTAAGTTAGACTTGGGATGGTACTAACCAAATGCTATCTATCGTCGAATTAGCTAACCATGTGTTGTACTGCCTAGAGACCTTCACATATATTATTTCCAAGAGTCATATTCAAATATTTCGCAGCCAGCATAGTGTGCACCTAGGCCAATCAGACTAGGCTTCAGTCAGCTGTAAGCAACTAGTACAGCTGTGCGGGGCATCCCAGGTGAATTCCAGCTCTCTCAGTTCACGTAAGGTCCCTATTGGTGCTAAACCTGTTTTACCAATGGATTTAAGAAGAAACCCAAAGTGTGAAAATTCAGGCTCCAGAAAGTTAAGGGGTGGCCTGGACCAATCAGCTGGTAAATGATAGAGAGGAGATTCAAGTCAGGTTTCCCGACCCTTGCTCTCTCCTCCTCCCACTACACAGGTGCCCAAAAATAGTCTCAGGGAGACAAGGTTGTCTGGAGCTCCACGCCACATCACATAGCAAAGCTATTGGGACTACTCAGGAGACAATCTATTTAGACACCTTCTTAAGAGTATCAGGAGCCTGAGGGACGGGCATCCTCTGATCTCCAGCTTTCTACAGGGCTCGCACCTCTCTGAATAGTTTCACTATAATCTCTGCTGCCTGTGACATGGGAGGCAGTCACACTGGAGATGTGACTTGTTATGATGGAAGGATATGTGACTTGGGATGATGGGAAAGTGGGTGAAAATTGTGGCTGGCATTTTCTTTTCTTTTCTTTTTTTTTTTTTTTGAGACGGAGTCTCGCTCTCTTGCCCAGGCTGGAGTGCAGTGGCCGGATCTCAGCTGGCATTTTCAAGCAAAGGGGAATCTAAAACATGATCTCAGCTTGAACTCCCACAGTGTGGTCTGGTTGCCTGCTTCCCCAGACGAGCTGTTCTGTTTGCTCTGGTCAGTACTTGGCATGGTCTATTGAAAGAATTTTCCTTTATTAGCACGGGGAGCAGTGGCAGGATGGAAATGAGTGTTTTGAGAATGCTTGAGATAAAATCCACTTGCAGACTATTCAATATTTTCTATAATGATGAGACCTAACCTAAGAAATTGGTCTGTCTCTCATCCTCTGGCCACTCCTTCTGACCCTAGAGATCCAGTGGGCCTGGGGAGGGCAGCCTAGGAGGCCGATGTGGGTGATCAGGCACCTGGGGACCAGGGTTCCAAAACCTTCCTCCTCTCGGCTCCCAATAGGGTGTTCGTCTGTCTACAGCGTGTCCAGCGTAGAGTCAGTGCCTGTTCAGGGACTGCTTGCTGATTGAATGAGTGAGTGAATGAGTGAGAGAAAGAATGAATAAGTGAAATAGTGAATAAGTCAGTGGATAAAAGAGTGAGCGGGTGGTAGTAGTGGGTAAACGGGCAAGAGCATTAGTAGCCTTTCTTTCTTTTTTTACAAGTGATACATAGTAATTATACATATTTCTAGAGTACATGTGACATTTTGATACATGCATACAATGCCTAACAAATCAGAGTGTTTAGGATACTCATCTCCTCAAACATTTATCATTTCTTTGTGTTGGGAACATTTAAAATCTTCTCTTCCAGCTATTTTGAAATATATAATAAATTGCTAACTATAGTCAACTTACTGTGCTATCAAACACTAGAACTTCTTCCTTCATCTAACTGTATGTTGTTCCCATTAATCAACCTCTCTTTATCACCTCCCAACCCTTCCCAAAGAACTTGATGTTTTTCTTCTTTTCTTTTTTTTATTTTTTGAGACAGGGTCTCACTCCCGTCATCTGGGCTGGAGTGCGGTGGTACAATCACAGCTCACTGCAGCCTCGACTTCCTGGGCTCAGGTGATTCTCTCACCTCAGCCTCCCAAGTAGCTGGGACCACAGGTGCACACTCCCATGCCCAGGTAATTTTTGTATTTTTAGTAGAGACAGGGTTTCGCCATGTTGACCAGGCTGGTCTCAAACTCTCGGGCTCAAGTAATTCACCGGCTTCCATAGGCATGAGTCACTGCACCCTGACAACATTTTTCGAACGTAAAAAATAAATTAAAAAACAATAGTCTTTACTGGACTGCTGAGTCCCCTCTGACAGGAGGTACCAAATGTGCTTTTCCTGAGGACAAGGGAAGAGTTCACTATTCAGCCATACCTTTGCACATTTTACAAAATCCACCTCTACCAAGGATGCCTCTCCACAAAGTGAGGAGTAGCACAAAGAACACCGAAGAAACTAGGCCTGACCCAGGGCCTCTGATGCTGGGGCAGGTTCCTTGCGTGCTAATATCCCAGGGGGTCCTGTTGCAGTTCTCTGAAGACCGGCTGTGAGCTTTCCAACTTCAGCTGAGCCCCAGCGTCCTCCTCACACCACTTACCCTCCTTGCCTGTCCCTGGCACGTTTAGACAGCGGGAATCGTTGTTCACATTTTAAATGGGCTGGCTACTTCTCCAGTGTCGAGGCACCTACTACAAGGTGTGACAGATCAGTATTTCTTGATGAGTAACAAAGTTATTCTGGCAAATTGGACTTTTCCCCTGAAATGTTTTTGGCTTTTACATTTTTAGTGATGGGTCAAGAAACAGCCCCCAAGAAGAAGGGACGGAGATAGGGGCTAGGACCCCGCCTGAAGCTTCCAAGCTGACTCTGTTTGTAGTCACTTAATTCACTGGGAGGGCTGGATCTTCCTCCCTGTAGTGGACTCTCTGCTCCTCCAGAAAGTGCAGGGGTGGAGAATTAACTCAGCCCCCCTCCTCCCAACAAAAGCGCCGCCAGGTCAGCCTGCTTGGGGGTACATGCACACCTCCAAAAGGACTGCTGTAGCCACTTCCCTAAACTCACAATCCCAGTGTGAGCTCAGGGCCCAGACTCGTGGCCTCTGGTGTTCCAGTCGTGAGCCAAGTCCCCTGAGCAAGAGGCCTCATGATAAATCAGTCGGCGCCTGGAGGCCATGAAAGCGTTGGTTATGGCAGAAACTACCAGCTCGTCACCGTTTATGCTGCTTTGCTTAAAAATGACACCGCGTAAGGGATTTTGCCAATTCCCAACCTCGGGAGAACACCCACCACCTGGACGTGGTCCGCCGCTGAACAGGAAAGCACTCCGAAATGCCAAGAGACTAAAAGGCTCGTAACTGTTGTTTAGAAATGAAAATGGCCCTAAATTATAACCAGAGATGGAAACACGTCTCAGGGGAGGGCGGGGCACTCTGTAATCGAGCCTCCCATGCGCAAGGCGGATACAAACGGTTTATGGATGTGGGCGAAGGTTCTCAAAGCAAAGAATGTCCATTTCCATCAGATTAAAATACAGTTTGGGAAAACAATTACCTGCCTGAGATCCTGGGAAAGTAAAACTTCCTGGTTTCTTTGCCAGGAAGAACGACTGTAAAACAAGGCCTGAGAATCTCCCAAACAAGATTTTAGAATTTTATCCAAACAGCTGCAGTTCACCTTTGAGGAACCCCAGACCCACTTGGGTCTGATGGATGTCGCAACACCAAGGTTGAGGTCTCCCCAGCCTGGTGCCAAGAGTGGGCCCCAGGGGACAAACAGAGAACAGTTGCTCTCTTAATCGGAGCAGAAAACAAAAACTCCCTCCCCTTCCCACCCCCAGCCTCCCTGCTTTGTTGTGAAATTGTCACTGCGCCTTTGAGGAGTGATTAAAATCCCAGCCATGACCAATTTAAAGGGCAGGTTCCCAGGCGGGGAAGGGAAAGGGGTTCAAGGCAAAAAAAAAAAAAAAAGTCAGTTGCAGTGAGTTTATGGAGGATTTGGGGATCACAAAAGTCATGGGACTTGACTCAATTAAAATTAATGGAAAAGCACCAACATGCAATTTAAAAAATAATAATAAAATAAAGCAGTAAGGATATTTCTGGCTTGTTCTTTACTTCCATTCTTGAGCCTGCTTGGGAATCTTGGAGCAGACTTCCTGAAGCACAGCATGGGTGCCCAATGGCTGTTTTTACCTATTTTCCTGCCCTTCACACACAAAGATTCTGCAGTGGAGAGTGGGAATGAATGATTCACCCACCCCTGAACATTTCCTGTGAGCTGGGAATGTGCTCAGCAAGGCTGCTGGAGTGGAGGGAAAATAAAAGGTGTCTGAGTTCTTTAGGCATGGGCAGAAAAGAAGAGAGTGTTTGAGACAGGCTGAGAGAAAGCTGCTGCTGTTAGCAGCACTGCCAGATTCGCAGACACACCGTACATTCCATCTCTCGAAAAGGCCATCCTGGGTCCCTCCAGGACCCCTGGGGCTCTCATCTCATCCCAAATATTTGGAACTGTCTGTGCCTGCTATAATACACAGGAGTCCCTTCCCATGTTTTCTCCTGGTGCTATTTGTAAAGGTGAGGAAAGGAAATGATACCAAAGGAGCTCTAATCCCATGGGCTGGGTTCCCAGAAAGCCCTATGTTGGGGTGCGGAAGGCAGGTAAGGAGGCGAAGGTTCCCAACTCCACCTAGGTAGGGGAGGGAGCATATCTCAGCAAAGGACTCGATCTTTACCCAGCCTGAATCTTACCTGCAGTCCTTGGATGGACACTCACATTGATTAAGTCAAGAGATTCTGATCAAGCCCTCTCATC
Organism: Rhinopithecus roxellana; assembly: GCF_007565055.1. Classification (NCBI taxonomy): domain Eukaryota; kingdom Metazoa; phylum Chordata; class Mammalia; order Primates; family Cercopithecidae; genus Rhinopithecus; species Rhinopithecus roxellana. The sequence continues at coordinate 7,364 of NW_022142678.1, forward strand.
CTCATACCTACGGTGGGGATGATAATAGCACCTAACTCGCCAGTTAGAGTTCTTATGAAGATGAAATGAGTTGCCAGGTATTCTAGTGTTCAGAATGCAGCATAGCACACAGTAGCTCAACAGATGCTCAATTTCATTACTGTTGTAAGTGTCCTTATTCTCTGATTGATCATTCATTTCGCTTTCTCTTTTCTCATTCAATGAGACTTCTGCGGTATTGTGATGAATGTCTTATATCTATCCCTTCATTCATGAAAGACCTCAGAGCCCCCACTTACAAAAGCACACAGCCATCTATGCAATCTATCAATTAAGCACCATGCTTCACCTGATCAGGAAACCCTTACATTTCGGCATCATTCCTTCTTCCCTTTCCTTTTTCTCCCTTCTTCTCCCTTCTTCTCCCTTCCAAATCCACTACATGTTCCCAGCTGATATTTTATTAACCCCTGACGGGTTATGGAAAATGTGTTTTAGCCGTAGGAACATCGATGTCCTATAGTAAAGTTGCTTTTCTGAATCAGACATCAGCTCCCTAGCCAAATGGGGAAGAGCAGGGAAGGGAGATATTAAAATCCTTTGCTAAAGTAGAAGCTCTTGGTGTTGCTAGGAAGTCTTGTTCTTCAGCAAAAACTGCAGCAGGAATCCCTTCTCCTCCTTTGTGAAACGGAAAACAAACGGCTTGCTCTGACTCCCCGGCTCTATAGGGGCTGCTGGGCAGCACTGCTTCCCCTGGAGAGAGAAGGGGGAGGCAGAGGCTGTCCGCCCACCCCACCCCAGGCTGCCCACCCCACCCCAGGCTTAATCTCCATAGCGTTTTCCACTTTCCCAGGCTGACCACGGCAACGTGAATGCTTCGCTGCCAGCCAGCTGAGTACTGCCCTTGGTAAGAACTCTGCCTCTGAGAAGCAGGGCGCACTGAAACTGCACTGTAGGATAGGGGGTCTCCAGTCAATGCTTCTAGACCCCCTGCTAGTGATGGGGCTCTCAAACCTCCCTCATCAAGGTCCCTTGGCCCTCCAGCTCCCAGGCCTCTCAGGGCTCCTATGGTAGCTGCTCCTATGGGCACACACATCCCTTTTCCTAATATAGTTACAACAAAAACAATAAGCAGTAAATCCACCAAGGGTCTTGTGGGCTCCCACAGACAACATTCTCACAATGCCCAGTGGAAACGTGTCAGTGTGCAGACCCTTTGATTCATTGTGATCCAAGGGGCTTTTCATGCCTTTAAAAACAAATATGAATGCAGAGAAGGTGCTTTGTTTCACTATGCACTCTCATGGCTCACGATGGAGGCCCCAAACGTAACGCTTTCAGGACAAGCAAGTGCAACATGCAAGAGAGACCAGCCATTTTTACCTCTGCCACCAGAAATGAAAAGCGTTTTCTCCTTGTTTGGCTGGAGGTTACTAATTTGGAGGATGCCAGTTTTAGAGTTCGTCTCAGTTTGACTTGTAAATGAAAGGTGGAACCTAGCCAAAATTACCCCCGTGTGGCTGCTGGCCCTGGCACGCCTCACACACCCCTGTTTTCTATGTTGAGTTGGGACAGTCACTGATATCATTAGAAAGAGCAACTGGGAGGTGCAAAACAAGCCCTGGAAGGCAGTAAAGCTCTGTCAGCAGCCCAGAATCTCTCTCTCTCAGCTTTGCGATTTGGTCCTTCACCTGTAGAGAGGATCCCAAGCATTGGCCATCAGAATCATCCAGGCCGCTTGGGGAAAATGCAGACATCAGGGCCCGTCAGTGAGCCCGGACCTCTGTGTTTCTTATTAGCTCTCCTAAAACAACATTTCAGAACCACTGCCTTTCAGCACAGCAGAGAGAACGAAGGGATGGGAAGGGTTGGTAAAATTTTATTGAAATAGAGTTGTGGATTTCTTCTAAGGTCTATCATCATTTAAGCTTCCCTTGCAGAATGTCGGACATGTGTCCAACTTCACCATCATCCTATCAAATCCACATGACAACCTGCAAGTACAATTTGACGTCCTTGTTTTGTGGATGAAGAAACAGAAAGCTCAGAGACGCTCCAGTGAACTCTGAATCTGGAAATCCACGGCTAGGAAGCAGTCCATCTGATGGGAAGGGCAGATGCATGCAGGTTCCACAGAAGGAGCCCTGCCTCCTCTTCTGAGCCTCTCTTGGTTCCTCACGTCCAAGTCCAGGGTCAGGGATGGGGCAGGCACATCATCCTTTTGCTGGAGATCTCCAGGCACCTGCTGGGGGGCACCGCCTTACTTCACCATTCTGGCCAGCCCTTCATTTCTTCCTTCTCCTGGTTCCATTCTTCTCCCCTTTTCTTGCTCTGCCTTCCTCCTTCCTCCTTTCTCCTTTCCCAGAGAGCAGGCAGTTAGTCTCAATCTTGCAAACACAGTGAAATCCCTTGGAGAGCACTGGGTCTTACCCTTAGGGAGTATGGCAGAATTGGTTTGGGGTGTGGCTTGGACACCAGAATTTTTAAGTACTCCAGGCTGATTCTAGTGGACAACCAAGGTTGGAGGCTGTTCCCTATCCAGAGCTGTCAGCCACAGCCTGCACAATCAGGAGATTCACCTGGACATGCTCAGGCTGAAGAGGGTCTGGCTACCAGCCCATGGTTTTGAAACAGAGCCCTGTGAAGAAGCCCCAGGTGGTCTCAGTGCCAGTCTAGCCACATCTGTGCTGAGAAAACACAGAGCTACCACCAGCTGACTGCAAGGAGCGAGGATTCTAACACCTGATGGACAACGCACGTCCTTGGCTGGCCTCTGCAGAGGAGGGACCGTGGAAAAACACATGCCGCTCCCTTGAGACCGGGGGATGTCCACGGGGTGGGTGACAGGAAGAAGAGAGAGCAGCTACCACAGCCACCCTGCATATTAAACAGCCTGAAACAAGGGGTGGCTGTGCAAACTCCATTCTCCTGCCATAAATTAGACCATAAAACAGGCTTCACTGGCCCATTCTGCAAATCAACTCTGCAGTTTTATTACACACACAAACATGCATACCACATGTAGGACAAAAAATTTTGCATAGAGTTCTGCTTTGCATCAATCTCTTTAAGGAAATTGTACAGACGGTAAATAAAACCTCATGTCCCTACCTGGGGTATTTGCCTGAAGATAAGAGCAACTCATTGCAAAAGGATTCCTGCTGTAAGACAGACTGTAGCCCATCAGGGGAGAGCAGGATGGAAACAGAGGCTTCCTGAAATATTTGAAGGGTTCTGCCAACCGTTGAAGCCACGGTACTACCTGGAGCCCTCAGCACTGAGCCGGGCATGCATAGGTCACTGATGAATCTCTGTCCATGCACAAATGAGCAAATGCTGTCACACTGGTGGTGGGGCTCAGACTCACCCCTTGCTACGGACGGACAAGGAAGTGCTGGGGAAGGAAAACAAACACAAAACCTTCCACCTGAAGTCAGATCAGCTGGCAGATGAGCGTGCAGAAGGGGTAACAGCAGCTCATGGAAGGCAAGCCACCAGAGAGGACAGGAAATGACCCGCTCTGGACACCTCCCCCTTGGCTGTGGGCTAGCAGTGAGGGACAGAAAGAAGAGAGCAGGTGTCTGCTCCCCCATCGCCCCAGGTGAGGAAAATGCCCCCGACCCCCACCCAGGAGTTGGTGCTGTGGCTCACATCACAGAAGGCTTCATGGAAGCTGAGCTATTATGGCAAAGAGGGTGAGGTGGGGCACAGAACTGTTTGGGACACAGGACTTGCTCTCCCCATGGGCATGGGACAGCTGTTCCTCAGGACAGACAGCTGCAGATGGGGCCCCCACACTTGGCCATCAGCTCAGCTGTGCCCATGGGTACCTCAGAGGGCCAAAGCAGCCTCTAGACGAGAGAAAATTCAAAGACAACAAGAAGTAAACCAACTCTGAAAAAGGCGACTGAAGACAAGGGCTGGCAATGGAATCATTCCATGTGTGGCAGGAGTTCAGAAGAAAGGAAACTCACGCCGTCGCCTTCTGCATGGGGCGGGGGCGGGGGGCTTGAACAGATGTGTCTGAGAATTGTATATGGACATCTGTAATCACACAGTTTCCATAGTAAACATTTGCCTGGAGAGAATTCTTTCGCTCTCTTCTTTTTCCCATCTCTTGTGTACATTAAACAGTGCAATTTATGTTAGCAAGAATAACCACACTCCTCTCTCACTGCCCTTCTTTGAGTGTATCTTAAGGCAGCACTCCATTCTGCTGTGGAAGGAGCCTGCATGGGGCCCTGCTCTCAAACATCCCATCCCCAGGACCACAGTGGCCCAGACACATGACAGAGCAGAAGAGAAAAAGGCCCCGCAAAGAAACAGAATGGTCCCAATCCTGAAATGTTTGATTACAACTCAGCTGAGTACCTGCGGGAGACAGAGATACAGTCAGAGCAGGGATTCATCAGCTGCTGGTTGAGAGGCCAATGCTGGCCTTGGCCAAGGATAGGGAGCCTTAACAAACTACCTGAGGAGACCTTGGGAATGCGCGTGTGGCTTCAGTTTGACACCGACCCACTCTTCTAACTTCCTGTGTTCAGATTCTGTGCTCACCAAGCTGCCTCTGCAGCACATCTGGCTTCCTAGGAAAACCTGCCTGCAGAGAGGAGCATGGGCTGGCCAGGAAAGCATGACTATTCATCTGAAATGTTCTCATTACGACGAATACACTGGCATTCTTGTTTGAATACCTATACAGTTGGTTTTTAATGGGTGTCAGCCCCTAAGAGATGGATCTGGCCTTTGAGGGGTGAACAGATCAGGTCTTCAAGCATGCCAGGAGGAAGTCAACAGAGCTCTGCTTTGCACCACTCTCTTTAGGGAAATTTTGCAGACCGTAAATAAAACCTGGTATCCCCATCTGGGGCCTTTGCCTGAAGATAAGTGCAACTCATTGCAAAAGGATTCCTGCTGTAATACAGACTGTAGCCCATCAGGGGAGAGCAGGATGGAAGCAGAGGCTTCCTGAAATATCTGAAGGCTTCTGCAAACTGTTGAAGCCCCTAGACCGTGATGAATTCAGCAAGTAATGCCATCCTTGAAGGCGCCTTGAGGGTCATACTTTTAGTCTTCCTCTGGTGACATCCCAATAAGCTGTTGAAAGTCTTCCTTGGCCACTTCTTGAATTTCTACCCTTCTTCTTGAATGTAGACTGTAGACTCAGAAACAACCCTGAGTTTTCCAGGGTCTGGATGTCTGAACATGATCAATGTGGCCCCAGAAGCAGTAGGCATCTTGGTTCCACTCCTTAGTGACACTGCCAACTTCACAGCTGATAATCACTCCCGATCTGCTGAATCCTCTGGTCCTGCCCAATTCTGATCCAATCAGACTGAAAGCCAGGCAAGAAAGGCTAACCAGAGGGAGTTATGAGAGATGCCTGCTCTCAAAGAACACAGGCTTTGGTTGGGGGAGACATAACATATACATGAAGTGGTCAAACATACTCAGTGTCACAAATGAAAATATAGTCCACACTGGTCAAGAAGTGAGTAGGCCAGAATTGGGTGGCATTAATCTTGAAAGGCTTTCTGAAGGAAGTATTTCTATGGAAAAGCAGTGTCGTGATAAAAGGACAGGTCTTCAAGTCAAATCATTGGGTTCTAATGTCTGACTGTGATTTCACAAAGTATGGGCAAGGCTAGGTGAGTGGGGTAGGAACAAAGTGCTTGACACACAGAGATGCTACAAAAAAGTGTCCTTAAAAATATCCCTGCAAGGGAAAGGATGAGAAGAGACAGGAAGAAGAAAACCTTCAGCGGTTCCTACAGGGCTAGCTGCTTTCCATATGGTATCTCCTATGATTCTCACAGTCACACTGTGAGATGTTTATTATCCTTTGCATCTTACAAGAAGAAACCAAAGGTCAAGGTTAAGTAACTTATCTAAAGTCATTCTGCTGGTCTGTGGCAGAGTCTAGGTAGTAAACCCTCACTCTGTGTCAGGCATTATTCTAAATGTTTTATTTGTATTAATTATTTCAGCTTCACAACCCTACGAGGTAGGTACTATCCTTAACCCCCACTTACTAATGAGGAAACTGAGGCACAGAGAGGTTAAGTAACTTGCCCAAGTCAACACAGCTAGTAAGTAACAGAGTCAGGACTTGAACCCAGGCAATCTGGGTCCTGAGTTTGGAAGCTAACCATTTTACTACCTTTTTCCATTACATATGCCATACTTCCTCTCTTTGAAGAATATTTATGAACAGACAAAACTGTCAAAACAGCTTGGAGCTTTAGGATGAATATTTTAAATATTATAAATCCCTCGCTCGTAGGGGAGTGGTTGTTTGATACGGTTTCTGCTGATCACTCAGTCGTCTATCCAAGATAGTGTTGTGCACAGACTATTTTGGTTTCAGTTAATATACAGCACCATATAAACATTGACTCAACGGGAGAGCCTGAACAATAATTATCACTAGCTCAAGTGCTAAAATAGCACTTGCTTTTCCCTGTGCCTGAGCATGCTATCTATTTATACTTTGCTTACTTCTGTGGAGTCCAAACTGCTTTATGCACATTTCATCATTGCTATACTTACATGGATTTATTGTCTTTATTATACACATGTGACTAATGTACCACACAACGCTTAATATTTACTATAGGAATCTCAGTTTTCAACTAGCTTTTTAATCTATGGGTATTACTGCCTGCCTTTAATTTATAATTAGTGGAAGTTTGCTAACGATAAAAACCATAGCATTTTACTGTTTATATTTTAGCTCAATTCATTTTGTATATGATATGACCATTCTTGTTCTTGAGTATGAACCATATATTATTTTCTGGCCTTTCTTTACAATTCCATTTATGGCTGACCTTGAACCAGAATAGATCTGTGATTTTACTTTCCAGAGTCCAATACACGTATTTTTCTTTTGTTCATGTTGATATCTGCATTGGCACACGTGAATTTCCAAATTTGGTCTTCACTTTTTCAGTTCTCATAGGCAAAAAATAAATTTGGATGATGCAATAGACAGTAAAGAAATCCAAAACAAAGATTTTCTTGACTAGCTGGAGGATATATGGAAATCCCTAACTATGGTGTATATAAACTGTAAACCCAAGTTTATACATTGTCAGGAGTTAATAGAAATTAAGACTTAGTAGCATGCTTTAGCACTAGATGCATAAAGAGAAACGAAGAAAGAATTGGCATTTGATGTTTTTGTCTTGACAAATAAAAATAGCCAACTGCTTAGCCCACGGCTAGGGCATTCTGTTTTCCTTTGTCTTCTTTTCATGTGAATATCCATCTTCATTACTGAAAACAGAAACTCCAACCTTAAGCATTTCCCTGTTTTTGCAAAAAGGATATTTTACCAACAGTCCCTTTGAAGAACAGGAAGTTATCGTTTCATTCTACACAAGTCCCTACAGTTTTCATCTTGCCCTGATGTGTCATCTGCCAGTGTGACTTTAGGAAGGTGAGACAGGTATGGCCAGATATGAGAGATTTTTAAAAGTCACAGTGTCAACAATGGTGTTATAGGGTGAGTGTTTAGTAACAGAGCCATTTATTCTAGGAATGTCTTTGTACCCTGGTAATCCTGATATGATAAGGCTTTAACAAGGTCAACTAACTAACCTGTAGTCAATATCCTCATTCAAGAGAGGTCAGATGCTTGGGGACTCACAGCTGTACAGATGTACTGTGTGCCCTTTTATCTCTCCCTTCTGCACATGCCGTTCTCTCTACCTAGATAAGTGGGCACCTCTACCTCTATGATTTCTCTTTTAGGACTCCCAGTAGTTATCATTTCCTCTAAAAAGCCTACCCTAAAACCGTGTTGGATGTCTGTTTTGTTGGCACCAGCCCCTACACCCACCCCACTTATCTTAATGGGTTGAAAATACCGGGAAAAACTTCAGGTAAAGACCATGCCCCATGTAACTAGCTGAATAAAGAACAGGTGAAGGGAGTTAGAAAGCAAGAAGGGAGACAGAGGCTTGGAAGGGTCTTCCTAGTATTGTTGTTGTTACTTCTACATGGCCACCTGGGGGTACCCGTGGAGCTGTGGAAATCTCTAAAATCGAAACCACGCCAGCCTTAGAATTAGTTTGACTAATACAGATTATGTTACTTGAAGTTTTCAAATGCAGATTTTGCTTTTTCATTTTTTTCTTTGCTCTTTATCTCATTAAAATAAACAATGGTATGGCATTCCCATTTGAACCAGGTCCAGCCCTGAAAGCTGGAGCAGTCTTCAGATGGCATGCTCCACTTGGCCCCTGCTCATAGGGCTGGGCGTTCCAGACCATGGAAATATCAGCAGAATCGAATGCACTTGGGCAGTTTCCATAAACTTTTTAAGTATATGATCAAGTTTAAGACAAATGGGAACACAGAATAATTAATAACAATGGTGAGTGGAAAATGCTAGCAAGCCATAATAATCCAAAGCATGGTTTCTGTCTCTTTTTAAACAGCTATCTGTTTTACCCACAAAAGACTTTCTGAAAAATGAATTCACCAGCACCATATCTAAGGCAGAATGGACATATGGAAATAGTACAGTCTTTGGCGTTAGACCTGAGTTTCAGTGGCTAGCTCTGAAACTTTACTTGCTGGCTGCATGGCTTTAGCAGGTTCCTTAATATGGCAGAACCCTGCTTCCTCATCATCTTTCACAATTTTGTGAGGTTTAGAGAAAATATAAGCACAAGTGTTTAGCACATCATAGGGGTTCAATAATGGATGACTAGTGCCATCACTATTATCTTCAACACTACTGAAGAAACAGTAAAATCATCAGTTTGGAAATTATGAATGACCCTAAACTGAACTGGAGTTTAATTATACAGGTGATAGAAATAAAGTTGGAATAAGCAAATTAGAACCTAAACTGGAAAATATTTAACAAATGTAAGAAAGCAAACTTTTGAATAATTTTACTCATTTTACTATAAATATTATGTATATATCAACAAATTTTAATTTGTATTACTTTGTAATAATTATTAATTTCAATGTATAATACTCATAATCCTTAAATTATATATTAGCTGAACGGTATATTGTATATCCTTCCAGAAAGCTATGAATATACATGCATTTGTATGTTGTATCTAATTTTTTCTGATCAATAAAATAATATTATCCATACAGTCTTCCACTTTTTCCCTCTACAATAAATCTCAGACTTTTAAAATGTGAGTTCTATATATCCATCACCTTTCTTAATAGCAACATTCTTAATAGCAACATTTTATTTTATAATATCAATTTACCAATTTAGCTAGTGCCCCACACAGACATTTCTTTTTTCTCAAGTTTTTTTTTTTTTTTTTTTTTTTTTTGCTGCAGAATTAAAATACATGATGCTGTAATCCTTACCACATAGGTAGAAAAAAAACTTGTAGAAGTGAAATTACCGAGTCAAAGGATATGTAAATTTAGCATTTCAAATATAGGTCAAAGTGCTCTCCAAAAACTTTACAAGAATTTACCCTCTCATTAACAGCGTATTAAAAAAAAGGAACAAGAAAAGAAAAGAAAAGCAGCCTCGACGTTTTTACACTTGCTTCTCCTCAACTCTCTCTGTCTAGGCTTGTCCCAGGGGCAGAAGGTACAATCCAGTCATACTAATAACTGATTGAATGGGTCACCATTCAGCATTTAGCCATAATTCATGATAGTTCCTTGTAGTTATCTTCTGTTGTTGCTTAGCTTAAAAACATAAACAACGCTGGAGGTCAAAAAGTTCCTGCTTGTCCTAGGTTAGGAATATCAAGTTCCTCTAGTTGAAGGGTTCTTAAATATGTAGGAAGAGCTCCCCCACCCCTAAAAGAAAAAAAAATAAAACAAACCAATCCCAGATAAACAGAGTCAAGTCATCTTGTATGTACTGAATGTTTTTCTGTGTTAGGCTCAGCACTAGGGGCTTTTCATATATTATCTCATTTTAGGGTCTATGTATTTTTGAGGAAGCCCCCAGATTGCCGAATTATACCTGGGAAACCAAGCAGTGGTGTCCCACCCCCGACCCACTGCATCCAATGAAGTGCTGCTTTCAATCAGCAAAACAGGCCATCCCACCATCAGCCAGAAATCCCTACTAAGGGCCATTTCTGAAATCACTGACGTTCTCCGTGTGACTCTGAGGCTTGGTGAGATCTTTAAATGTCTTCTAAGTCATTAGAAGAGATAAATATGGATTCAGTATAGTTGCAGTGTCAAGTATATTTTGTTGTATTTGAATTCTATAAAAATCTGTTGTGGAGAAGTGGCCTATTGGGTACTCCCAGATTAAATAGAATGTTGAACTAACCAGAATACCTCACTCTTCTAACTGCCTGGGGTTTTACTGCACTTAAGATAAACTGGGATTTACCATATTACTCAGCCCTGATCTTGGCATGATAATCCTTTTCTTCACTTCACTCTCACTGTCACAATGAGTGAAAAAATAGATGCCCCCTCTCCCAGGATAAAAAAAAAAATGTGAAAAAGAATAATTCCATCATCCTCCCTAAAAAGAATCCCATGTAAGACTGTTGAATCCACCCTAAATAATAATCTCCAAATTAACAATGACCACCCCGAGATGAGAGCAAACAAAGAATTGGATTGGAATGCAGAGCTTAACAAAATGATCCCATGCCACAGGACATTCTCTGTGATTTGCTAATACAAATGAATAGCCCATTCTTTATTTAAAAATATTTTCTAAAGTCAGTTTTTGAAACTTAATCTACATCTTCTCTCTAAGTTAATAAGATCCCAAGTACAAAGGAATGTCCCAAGAAGTATCAGGAGCTGGACACGAATAGTATTGTGAGACATAAGTCAACATTTGAAGTCCACATTTCACTTTCAGATGGCAGGAACACAACTGCCACCAGCCCATACTCCCTGCAAGGGAAGAAGGGATTCTCCTTTCTCCCTTCCTGAGGGTCAAGCCCCTGGAGATTGTTCTCAACCTAGAAACCATGGCCTGTCCCAGTAAGTAAAAGTCTTATTTTACTTTATTTATTTATTTTTTTAAATTTTACTTTAAGTTCTGGGATATGTGTGCAGAATGTACAGGTGTGTGACATAGGTAAACATGTGCCATGGTGGTTTACTGCACCTATCAACTCATCACCTAGGTATTAAGCCCCGCATGCATTAGCTATTTGTCCTGATGCTCTCCCTCCCCTCGTCCACCCTCAACAGGCCCCAGTGTGTTGTTCCCCTCCCTGTGTCCATGTGTTCTCATTGCTCAGCTCCCATTTATAAGTGAGAACATGCAGTGTTTGGTTTTCTGTTCCTGTGTTTGTTTGCTGAGGATGATGGCTTTCCAGCTTCATCTATGTCCCTGCAAAGGACATGATCTTATTCCTTTTTATGGCTGCATAGTATTCCGTGATGTACATGTACCACTTTTTCTTTATCCAGTCTATCATTGATGGGCATTTGGGTTGGCTCCATGTCTTTGTGATTGTGAATAGTGCTGCAATAAACATACATGTACATGTATCTTTATAATAGAATGACTTATATTCCTTTGGATATATACCCAGTAATGGGATTGATGGCTCAAATGGTATTTCTGGTTCTAGATCCTTGAGGAATCGCTATACTGTCTTCCACAATGGTTCAACTAATTTACATTCCCACCAACAGTTGTAAAAGCCTTCCTATTTCTCCACAGCCTCGCCAGCATCTGCTTTTTTGAAAAGTCTTTATTTTATTTATTTTTATTTTAGTAACTATAATAACTTGGTCTTCTAAGGACAGACCCATCTTCAACTGAATTCCACTTTTGAGGCAGAAAAAAGTTTGTGAGGTTCCAGTACATTCAAAAACAGGTCATTTGTATTCAATAGTGTCACTAACCTACTCATATGAAGAAACACTTGTATGTATGAAATACATCATACTTTATTTAAGTAGCTGAGGTGGATTTCTGGTGAAATCACTCATTGTGGGCATCCATGCATAAGCAGCTGCTTACTGCAGAAGTTAAGCCAGCCTTGGAGTTCAGGATAAGCCTTAAAGGTTTCTGATGTGTTAAGTGGAGATTCTGAAATCTGTGCCAGAGACTAGGTTTTAGGCTGGTGCATTTGCAAATCATTGGAAAAAGCAGTGCATGTGAATCCCCTCAGGACACACTGTTGTATGTGATTAATTAATCTCTGACTAATCATAAATAGCTAGGTGTTGAGCGGAATAATAAAATTAAAAAAGAAAATTGGCCTAGTCTTCATTTCTTTTGCATTATTAAAAAATAATCTACAAATACGTTTGTTACATTTAAATCACCTACAGCCGGAGTGCCTACCTTCCTTCATCTGACAAACTACTCATTGAACTACTACGTGCAGGGTGCTCACCTAGGGCTTGGGAGCATTGTTGGGACTATGACAGGCATGGTCCCTGCTTTCATGGATCTGAAAGAACAAACAAGCACAGCATTGACTGTATAGAAATATTCAGAAAATTAAAGTAGGGTGATAGGAGAGGGAATGATTGGGTGTTTCGAGGGAGCCTCTCGAAGGAAGTGACATTTAAGCTGAGATTTGAAAGGCAAGAAGGAGCCAGCCCTGGGAAAGTTAGGGGTAGTACAATGTAGGGCAGAAGTCACAAGTAGTGGAAGATCCCAAGAAGGGAGTAACCTGATGTGTTTGGAGGATCAGCAAGTCAGTTCGAGTGGCCCATGAGCAATAGGTGAGTGTGCAATTGGTGAGAGCTGAGGCTTGAGAATCAGTGTGAAGGCAATGTAAGGTTTTGGAAATCAGATCGAGAGCCTGGATATTATTTTAGGATGACAGGAAGTATTTGGGGGTGATAAGACAAGCTAAAAAGCATGGCCCATACAACTCTTCCGCAAAGACTCCCAAACTAGAGAGATGGCATACAAGATGGCAGGTGTCCTAAGGTGGCACGGTCTATCCCTTGGTGCCCCTCACCCAAAGAGCCAGGTTCTGGAAAGCACTGATGGCAGCTGGTTCCTTGGAATGACATCACCAGGGGATATCACGGCCGCAGCACCTGCCATTGCATCCAGCACCAACCTGGTCAAGACCTACATCAGCATATCTCCTCCTTCACCCCTGACCCAGCATCCAGACTTAATCCAGCTTCTCACTCCTCTCCTGAAATGCTTCCCTGTCTACTTCCACATTTTCAATACACGAAAGGGTTTTGTCCCCAAGCACTGACAGATTCCATAATTCTGTGTAACTAATTTGGTCACAAAAATGTTCAATATCTTTGAAATTCTGAATGCGTTTCATCAAGGAAACAAGGGTAATCAATTCTACAGCCATACTTGTTTCATGTATGAAAAGAAAAACTCCCAAATAACACCCCGTGATGAAATGTCACACTCAACCATTAAAGACCTATTTTAGCAAAGTCAACCACTAAGTTCTCAGCCAATGAAAGGTCATGTGTTATCTGAGAAGCAATGTTACTGTGGTCATCAAATTGCTAATCTGGGGTAAGGTATTCCAGGGAAGATGCTTGTTATGAAACTAGAGTGTACTATGGTGATTACTGTATTCAGAAATGTAGATAATCTACATAAATGATAAGGAGAATATGAACTTAACAACTACATTTCAAGTGATGTTTTAAACAAGTCCATTAAAGTGACATTTGTGTGTGCATGTGTGTGGAGTGTGTGGTTAAGAACACTTAACATGAGATTTGCTTATTCTTTATTCTTATTCCTGTCGAAGAGCAACTCCCCATTTCTCTCTTCCCCTAGTCCCTGGCAACCCACCACTGTGTTCTCAGCTTCTGTGAATTTGGCTACTGTAGATATTCATATAAGTGAAATCATGCAGTATTTGTCCTTCTGTGACTGGTTTATTTCACTGAGCATGATGTCCTCAAGACTCATCCATGTAGTTGCATATGAAAATATTCTTAACGTGGAGTAATATGTGTGTGTGTGTGTGTATGTATGTGTATGTAATATATATATTACGTGTGTGTCTATATACACATATAGTCAGTCTTTTCACTATCATGCTAGATGTGATATTTTGGAACCATATATTTGATATATGGACCCACCATACTGAAACCTCAGGGCATTTTGCCCACTAATGATATATATCACAGATGAATGGATAAGGAAATGTGTGTATGTGTGTGTGTGTATATATGTGTATATATGTATATATGTATATATATGTATATGTATGTTATAGGTGTATATTGTATATATGTATACGTGTGTGTATATATGTCTCTATGTATATATGTATTGTCTGTATATCGGTGTATTTGTTATATGTATCGTGTGTGTCTCTCTGTCTATATGTATCTCTATCTTTTCTGTATGTCTATCGGTGTCTCTTGTCTATCTGTCTCCGTGTGTTTCTATCTATGTCTATGTCTCTCTCTGTCTCTGTCTGTCTCTCGGTGTCTCTTGTCTCTCGTCTCCGTGTGTGTCTCTGTATCTCTGTCTTCTCTGTTGTCTCTCGGTGTCTCTTGTCTCTCTGTCTCCGTGTGTGTCTCTCTGTCTCTCTGTCTCTCTCTGTCTCTGTCTGTCTCTCGGTGTCTATTGTCTTCTGTCTCCGTGTGTTCTCTCTGTCTTCTATGTCTCTGTTGTCTATCGGTTTATGTATCTCTGTATACGTGTGTGTATATATGTATATACACACCCCCCACCATTTTCCTTCCATTCATCTGTGAAATGCCATTCCTTGATATATCTTAGTGGGCAAAATGCCCTGAGGTTTCAGTATGGTGGTCCATATATCAAATATGGTTCTAAAATGGTATCATCACATCTAGCATGTTTGAAAAGACTGACATAGATTTATTTCCTCACTAGTATGACCTTAAGCAAGATATATTATATTCCTAAATCTTGGTTCTTCATCTGTAAAAGTAAAAATAATCATATTCATCTTTCACAGGGTTGCTGCGATGATTAAATGAGATAAACCACACAACACAGCACATGACACGGTCACTGATATTCAATACATATGAGATCCCTTTTCCTTTAGCTCCCTGCTCCCATGGTAATCCAAATTTTGGGCAAGCTAATAGTTTTTATTTTTTGATACAGTTATTAGCACCATCCAATCCCATATAAACCACAAACAGGCTGGAATTTTTGTCTATTTGTTTGATGCTGAAGCAGAAAAGTGTCTGCCAGATGTTAGGTGCTCAATAAATAGCCATTGAACGAAATGAATGAATGGGAAGCTACAGTGGAACGAGGCTGAATGTGAAGGTCAGTCAAATATCTTAGCGGAATTATTGGATATGTTTTTAATGGAAGAGATACATTTTTATATTTTCTTTTCTTTTCTTTTCTTTTCTTTGCAATGGAGTCTCACTCTGTCATCCAGGCTGGAGTTCAGTGGCACGATCTCGGCTCACTGCAACCTCTGCCCCAGAGGATTCAAGCAATTCTCCTGCCTCAGCCTCCCTAGTAGCTGGGATTACAGTGTGTGCTGCCATGCCCAGCTAATTTTTGTATTTTTAGTAGAGATGGGATTTCGCCATGTTGGCCAGGCTGTGATACTATAGTAATTACTATAGCATACTCTATA
>NW_022142679.1:0-5807 GCF_007565055.1 Rhinopithecus roxellana
TATGTGGAGGATTTCCTTGATTACCATGGGCCCCAATAGCTCCCAAATACACTTTGCAGATTCCACGAAAAGAGTGTTAGCAAACTGCTTCTTGAGGCAGAGGTTTGTAACTCTGTGAGATGAACTCACAGATCAGAAAGAAGTTTCTCAGAAAGCTTCTTTCACGTTTTGAACGGATGAAATTTCCTTTATCAGCGTAGGCCTCAATATGATCCAAAGAAGCCCTTCTCAGATTCCTCAAAGACAGTGTTAATGGACTGCTCCACGAAACATAAGTGTAACTCTGTGAGATGAATTCACACATCACCAAGAAGTTTCTAAGAAAGCTTCTTTCTAGTTTTCATCTGTGGATTTTCCTTTGTCACTGTATGTTCATTGCGCTATGAAGTATCTAATTGCAGATTTCCAGAAAACTGTGCTAACAAACTGATCACTGAAGAGAACGTGTAACTCTGTGAGTTGCATTCACACAGGCAATGCAGTTTCTCAGAAAGCTTCTCTGTTATTATGTGAGGATATTTCCTTTATCACCATGGGCCCCAATAGGCTCCCAAATATCACTTTGCAGATTCCACGAAAAGAGTGTTAGGAAACTGCTTCTTGAGGCAGAGGTGTAACTCTGTGAGATGAACTCACAGATCAGAAAGAAGTTTCTCAGAAGCTTCTTTCACGTTTGAACGGATGAAATTTCCTTTATCAGCGTAGGCCTCAATGTGATCCAAAGAAGCCCTTCTCAGATTCCTCAAAGACAGTGTTAATGGACTGCTCCACGAAACATAAGTGTAACTCGTGAGATGAATTCACACATCACCAAGAAGTTTCTAAGAAAGCTTCTTTCTAGTTTTCATCTGGGATATTCTTCATGTAATGTTCATTGCGCTATGAAGTATCTAATTGCAGATTTCCAGAAAACTGTGCTAACAAACTGATCACTGAAGAGAAACGTGTAACTCTGTGAGTTGCATTCACACTGGCAATGCAGTTTCTCAGAAAGCTTCTCTTTAGTTATTATGTGGGATATTTCCTTTATCACCATGGGCCCCAATAGGCTCCCAAATATCTTTGCAGATTCCACGAAAAGAGTGTTAGCAAACTGCTTCTTGAGGCAGAGGTTGTAACTCTGTGAGATGAACTCACATCAGAAAGAAGTTTCTCAGAAAGCTTCTTTCTCATTTTTATTGGAAGATGTTTCCATTGGCCCCATTGTTTTCAAGGGATCGGGAATATCTGTTCTCAGATTCCACACAAATAGGCCTAGGCCACGGCCCCACGAAATACCGCTGCAACTTAGTGAGTTGAATTCACACATCACATAGCGTTTCTCAGAAAGCTCTTTCTTTAGTAAGACGAGGTTATTTGTGGTCTTGGAGCGCCACCGTGTGTCCTATTGCAGATTCTGCGAAAATTCTGCTAGCGAGTTTCTCAGTGGAAACAATGATGGACATCTGTGGGCTGAATTCACCCAATGGAATGTCCACAAAACATAAGGTAACTCTGTGAGATGAATTCCACATCACCAAGAAGTTTCTAAGAAAGCCTTTCTAGTTTTCATCTGTGATATTTCCTTTGTCACGTAATGTTCATTGCGCTATGAAGTATCTAATTGCAGATTTCCAGAAAACTGTGCTAACAACTGATCACTGAAGAGAAACGTGTAACTCTGTGAGTTGCATTACACATGGCAATGCAGTTTCTCAGAAAGCTTCTCTTTAGTTATATGTGAGGAGATTTCCTTTACCATGGCCCCAATAGGCTCCCAAATATCACTTTGCGATTCCACGAAAAGAGTGTTAGAAACTGCTTCTTGAGGCAGAGGTTGGTAACTCTGTGAGATGAATCACAGATCAGAAAGAAGTTTCTCAGAAAGTTCTTTCACGTTTTTGAACGGATGAAATTTCCTTTATCACGGTAGGCCTCAAGGTGATCCAAGAAAGCCCTTCTCAGATTCCTCAAAGACAGTGTTAATGGACCTGCTCCACGAAACATAAGTGTAACTCTGTGAGATGATTCACACATCACCAAGAAGTTTCTAAGAAAGCTTCTTCTAGTTTCATCTGTGGATATTTCCTTTGTCACTGTAATGTTCATTGCGCTATGAAGTATCAATTGCAGATTTCCAGAAAACTGTGCTATAACAAAATGATCACTGAAGAGAAACGGTGTACTCTGTGAGTTGCATTCACACTTGGCAAGCAGTTTCTCAGAAAGCGTATTAGATGTAGTGAGGATATTTCCTGTTTACATGGGCCCCAAATAGATCCCCAAATATCACTTGCAGATTCCACGAAACAGAGTGTTAGCAAACTGCTTCTTGAGGCAGAGGTTGTAACTCTGTGAGATGAAACTCACAGATCAGAAAGAAGTTTCTCAGAAAGCTTCTTTCACGTTTGAAGGCATGAAATTTCCTTTATCAGCGTAGGCCTCAATGTGATCCAAAAGCCCTTCTCAGATTCCTCAAAGACGTGTTAATGGACTGCTCCACGAAACATAAGTGTAACTCGTGAGATGAATTCACACATCACCAAGAATGTTTCTAAGAAAGCTTCTTTCTATTTTCATCTGGGTATTTCCTTTGTCACTGTAATGTTCATTGCGCTAGAAGTAATCTATTGCAATTGTCCAAGAAACTGTGCTAACAAACTGATCACTGAAGAGAAACGTAACTCTGTGAGGTTGCATTCACACTTGGCAATGCAGTTTCTCAGAAAGCTTCTCTTTAGTTATTATGTGAGGATATTTTCCTTTATCAACTGGGCCCCAATAGGCTCCCAATATCACTTTGGCAGATGCCACGAAAAGTGTTAGCAAACTGCTTCTTGAGGCAGAGTTGTACTCTGTGAGATGAACTCACAAGATCAGAAAGAGTTTCTCAGAAACGCTTCTTTCCCCGTTTTGAACGGATGAAATTTCCTTTATCAGCGTAGGCCTCAATGTGATCCAAAGAAGCCCTTCTCAGATTCCTCAAAGACAGTGTTAAGCCGACTGCTCCACGAAACATAAGTGTAACTCTGTGTGAGATGAATTCACACTCACCAAGAAGTTTCTAAAAAGCTTCCTACCTAGTTGTTCATCCTGTGGATATTTCCTTTGTCACGTAATGTTTCATTGCGCTATGAAGTATCTAATTGCAGATTTCCAGAAAACTGTGCCTAACAAACTGGATCACTGAGAGGAAACGTGTAACTCTGTGAGTTGCATTCACACATTGGCAATGCAGTTTCTCAGAAAGCTCTCTTTAGTTATTATGTGAGGATTTTCCTTTATCACCATGGGCCCCAATAGGCTCCCAAATATCACTTGCAGATTCCACGAAAAGATGTTAGCAAACGTCTTGAGGCAGAGGTTGTAACTCTGTGAGATTGAACTCACAGATCAGAGGAAGTTTCTCGAAAGCTTCTTTCACGTTTTGAACGGATGAAATTCCTTTATCAGCGTAGGCCTCACATGTGATCCAAAGAAGCCCTTCTCAATTCCTCAAAGACAGTGTTAATGGACTGCTCCCACGAAACAATAGGTAACTCTGTGAGATGAATTCACACATCACAAGAAGTTTCTAAGAAAAGCTTCTTTCTAGCTTTTCATCTGGGATATTTCCTTTTGTCACTGTAGTGTTCATTGCGCTATGAAGTATCTAATTGCAGATTTCCAGAAAACTGTGCTAACAAACTGATCACTGAAGCACGAACACGTCTCCCCCCTGTAAACTGCGTGAGTGCATTCACAATGGCAATGCAGTTTCACCGAAAGCTTTTTAGTATTATGTGAGGACTTCCTTTGACACCATGGCGCCAATAGGCTCCCAAATATCACTTTGCGCGATTCCACGAAAAGAGGTTAGGCAACTGCTTCTTGAGGCAAGGTTGTAACTCTGTGAGATGAACTCACAGATCAGAAAGAAGTTCTCAGAAAAGCTCTTTCACGTTTTGAACGGATGAAAGTTCCTTAAGAGCGTAGGCCTCATGTGATCCAAAGAAGACCCTTCTCAGATTCCTCAAAGACAGTGTTAATGGACTGCTCCACGAAACATAAGTGAACATCGGTGAGATGAATTCACACAATCACCAGAAGTTTCTAAGAAGCATCTTTCTAGTTTTTCATATCTGGGATATTCCTTTGTCACTGTAATGTTCATTGCGCGCGGGTATGAAGTATCTAATTGCAGATTTCCAGAAAACTGTGCGTAACAAACTGATCACTGAAAGAGAAACGTGGTAACTCTGTGAGTTGCATTCACACATTGGCAATGCAGTTTCGCAGAAAGCTTCTCTTTAGTTATTATTGAGGATATTCCTTTATCACCATGGGCCCCAATAGGCTCCCAAATATCACTTTGCAGATTCACGAACAAGAGTGTTAGCAAACTGCTTCTTAGGCAGAGGTTGTAACTCTGTGAGATGAACTCCAGATCAGAAAGAAGTTTCTCAGAAGCTTCTTTCACGTGTTGAACGATGAAATTTCCTTTATCAGACGGCCTCAAGTGATCAAAAGAAGCCCTTCTCAGATTCCTCAAAGACAGTGTGTAATGGACTGCTCCACGAAACATAAGTGTAACTCTGGAGATGATTCACACATCAACCAAGAAGTTTCTAAGAAAGCTTCTTTCTAGTTTTCATCTGGGATATTTCCTTTGTCACTGTAATGTTCATTGCGCTATGAAGTATCTAATTGCAGATTTCGGAGAAAACTGTGCTAATAAAAATGATCACTGAGAGAAACGGTGTAACCTGTGAGTTGCATTCCACATGGCAATGCAGTTTCTCAGAAAGACTTCTCTTAGTATTTATGTTGAGGATATTTCCTTTATCACATGGGGCCCAATAGGCTCCCAAATATCAACTTTGCAGATTCCAGAAAAGAGTTTAGCAAACTGCTTCTTGAGGCAGGGTTTGTAACTCTGTGAGATGAACTAACAGATCAGAAAGAAGTTTCTCAGAAGCTTCTTTCACGTTTTTGAAACGGATAAATTGTCCTTTTCAGCGTAGGCCCAATGTGATTCAGAAAGAAGCCCCTTCTCAGATTCCTCAAAGACAGGTTAATGGACTGCTCCACGAAACATAAGTGTAACTCTGTGAGATAATTCACACATCACCAAGAAGTTTCTAAGAAAGCTTCTTTCTAGTTTTCATCTGTGGATATTCCTTTGTCACTGAATGTTCATTGCGCGATGAAGATCTATTGCAGATTTCCAGAAAACTGTGCTAACAACTGATCACTGAAGAAAAACGTGTAACTCTGTGAGTTGCATTCACACTTGGCAATGCAGTTTCTCAGAAAGCTTCTCTTTAGTTATTATGTGAGGATATTTCCTTTATCAACCATGGCCCCAATAGGACTCCCAAATATCACTTTGCAGAGTCCACGAAAAGAGTGTATGCAAACTGCTTCTTGAGGCAGAGGTTGTAACCTGTGAGATGAACTCACGATCAGAAAGAAGTTTCTCAGAAAGCTTCTTTCAGTCTTTGAACGGATGAAATTCCTTTATCAGCGTAGGCCTCAATTGATCCAAAGAAGCCCTCTCAGATCCTCAAAGACAGTGTTAATGGACGCTCCACGAAACATAAGTGTAACTCTGTGAGATGAATTCACACATCACAAGAAGTTCTAAGAAAGCTTCTTCTGTTTTTCATCTGTGGATATTTCCTTTGTCACTGGTATGTTATTGCGCTATGAAGTATCTAATTGCAGATTTCCAGAAAACTGTGCCTAACAAACTGATACTGAAGAGAAACGTGTAAATACTGGGAGTTGCATTCACACATGGCAATGCAGTTCTCAGAAAGCTTCTCTTTAGTTATTATGTGAGGATA
>NW_022142680.1:0-18850 GCF_007565055.1 Rhinopithecus roxellana
TTTCCTTTATCACCATGGCCCCAATAGGCTCCCAAATATCACTTTGCAGATTCCACGAGAAGAGTGTTAGCAAAACTTCTTGAGGCAGAGGTTGTAACTCTGTGAGATGAACTCACAGATCAGAAAGAAGTTTCTCAGAAAGCTTCTTTCACGTTTTGAACGGATGAAATTTCCTTTATCAGCGTAGGCCTCATGTGATCCAAAGAAGCCCTTCTCAGTTCCCAAAGACATTGTTAATGGACTGCTCCACGAAACAAAGTGTAACTCTGTGAGATGAATTCACACATCACCAAGAAGTTTCTAAGAAAGCTTCTTTCTAGTTTTCATCTGTGGATATTTCCTTTGTCACTGTAATGTTCATTGCGCTGTGAAGTATCTAATTGCAGATCTCCAGAAAATGTGCTAACAAACTGATCACTGAAGAGAAACGTGTAACATGTGAGTTGCATTCACACATGGCAATGCAGTTTCTCAGAAAGCTTCTCTTTAGTTATTATGTGAGGATATTTCCTTTATCCATGTGCCCCTATGGGCTCCCAAATATCACTTTGCAGATTCCACGAGAGTGTTAGCAAACTTCTTTTGAGGCGGTTGTAACTCTGTGAGATAAACTCACAGATCAGAAAGAAGTTTCTCACAAATTCTTTCACGTTTTGAACGGGAAGAAATTCCTTTATCAGCTAGGCCTCAATGTGATCCAAAAAACCCTTCTCAGTTTCCCCAAAGACAGTGTTAATGGACTGCTCCACGAAACATAAGTGTAACTCTGTGAGATGAATTCACACATCACCAAGAAGTTTCTAAGAAAGCTTCTTTATATTTTCATCTGTGGATATTCCTTTGTCACTGTAATGTTCATTGCGCTATGAAGTATATAATTGCAGATTTCCAGAAAACTGTGTGCACAAACTGATCACTGAAGAGAAACGTGTAACTCTGTGAGTTGCATTCACACATGGCAAGCAGTTTCTCAGAAAGCTTCTTTAGTTATTATGTGAATATTTCCTTTATCACCATGGGCCCCAATATGCTCCGAAATATCACTTTGCAGATTCCACGAAAAGAGTGTTAGCAAATCTTCTTGAGGCAGAGGTTGTAACTCTGTGAGATGAAACTCACAGTTCAGAAAAAGTTTCTCAGAAAGCTTCTTTCACGTTTTGAACGGAAGAAATTTCCTTTATCAGCTTAGGCCTCAATGTGATCCAAAGAAGCCCTTCTCAGTTTCCCAAGACAGTGTTAAGGACTGCTCCTCGAAACAATAAGTAACTCTGTGATGAATTCACATCACAAAGAAGTTCTAAGAAAGCTTCTTTCTAGTTTTCATCTGTGGATATTTCCTTTGTCACTGTAATGTTCATTGCGCTATGAAGTATCTAATTGCAGATCTCCAGAAAACTGTGCTAACAAACTGATCACTGAAGAGAAACGTGTAACTGTGAGTTGCATTCACACATGGCAATGCACTTTCTCAGAAAGCTTCTCTTTAGTTATTATGTGCGGATATTTCCTTTATCACCATGTGCCCCTATGGCTCCCAAATATCACTTTGCAGATTCCACGAGAAGTGTTAGCAAACTTCTTCTTGAGGCAGAGGTTGTAACTCTGTGAGATGAACTCACAGATCAGAAAGAAGTTTCTCAGAAACTTCTTTCACGTTTTGAACGGAAGAAATTTCCTTTATCAGCTAGGCCTCAATGTGATCCAAAGAAGCCCTTCTCAGTTCCCCAAAGACAGTGTTAATGGACTGCTCCACGAAACATAAGTGTAACTCTGTGAGATGAATTCACACATCACCAAGAAGTTTCTAAGAAAGCTTCTTTCTAGTTTTCATCTGTGGATATTTCCTTTGTCACTGTAATGTTCATTGCGCTATGAAGTATCTAATTGCAGATTTCCAGAAAACTGTGCTAACAAACTGATCACTGAAGAGAAACGTGTAACTCTGTGAGTTGCATTCACACTTGGCAATGCAGTTTCTCAGAAAGCTTCTCTTTAGTTATTATGTGAGGATATTTCCTTTATAACCATGGGCCCCAATAGGCTCCCAAATATCACTTTGCAGATTCCACTGAAAGAGTGTTAGCAAACTTCTTCTTGAGGCAGAGGTTGTAACTCTGTGAGATGAACTCACAGATCAGAAAGAAGTTTCTCAGAAAGCTTCTTTCACGTTTTGAACGGATGAAATTTCCTTTATCAGCTAGGCCTCAATGTGATCCAAAGAAGCCCTTCTCAGTTTCCCCAAAGACAGTGTTAATGGACTGCTCCACGAAACAAAGTGTAACTCTGTGAGATGAATTCACACATCACCAAGAAGTTTCTAAGAAAGCTTCTTTCTAGTTTTCATCTGTGGATATTTCCTTTGTCACTGTAATGTTCATTTCGCTATGAAGTATCTAATTGCAGATCTCCAGAAAACTGTGCTAACAAACTGATCACTGAAGAGAAACGTGTAACTCTGTGAGTTGCATTCACACATGGCACATGCAGTTTCTCAGAAAGCTTCTCTTTAGTTATTATGTGAGGATATTTCCTTTATCACCATGTGCCCCACAGGCTCCCAAATATCACTTTGCAGATTCCACGAAAAGAGTGTTAGCAAACTTCTTTGAGGCAGAGGTTGTAACTCTGTGAGATGAACTCACAGATCAGAAAGAAGTTTCTCAGAAAGCTTCTTTCACGTTTTGAACGGATGAAATTTCCTTTATCAGCGTTAGGCCTCAATGTGATCCAAAGAAGCCCTTCTCAGATTCCCAAAGACAGTGTTAATGGACTGCTCCACGAAACATAAGTGTAACTCTGTGAGATGAATTCACACATCACCAAGAAGTTTCTAAGAAAGCTTCTTTCTAGTTTTCATCTGTGGATATTTCCTTTGTCACTGTAATGTTCATTGCGCTATGAAGTATCTAATTGCAGATTTCCAGAAAACTGTGCTAACAAACTGATCACTGAAGAGAAACGTGAAACTCTGTGAGTTGCATTCACACTTGGCAATGCAGTTTCTCAGAAAGCTTCTCTTTAGTTATTATGTGAGGATATTTCCTTTATCACCATGGGCCCCAATAGGCTCCCAAATATCACTTTGCAGATTCCACGAAAAGAGTGTTAGCAAACTTCTTCTTGAGGCAGAGGTTGTAACTCTGAGAGATGAACTCACAGATCAGAAAGAAGTTTCTCAGAAAGCTTCTTTCACGTTTTGAACGAATGAAATTTCCTTTATCAGCTAGGCCTCAATGTGATCCAAAGAAGCCCTTCTCAGTTTCCCCAAAGACAGTGTTAATGGACTGCTCCACGAAACAAAGTGTAACTCTGTGAGATGAATTCACACATCACCAAGAAGTTTCTAAGAAAGCTTCTTTCTAGTTTTCATCTGTGGATATTTCCTTTGTCACTGTAATGTTCATTGCGCTATGAAGTATCTAATTGCAGATTTTCAGAAAACTGTGCTAACAAACTGATCACTGAAGAGAAACGTGTGACTCTGTGAGTTGCATTCACACATGGCAATGCAGTTTCTCAGAAAGCTTCTCTTTAGTTATTATGTGAGATATTTCCTTTATCACCATGGGCCCCAATAGGCTCCCAAATATCACTTTGCAGATTCCACGAAAGAGTGTTAGCAAACTTCTTCTTGAGGCAGAGGTTGTAACTCTGTTAGATGAACTCACAGATCAGAAAGAAGTTTCTCAGAAAGCTTCTTTCACGTTTTGAACGAATGAAATTTCCTTTATCAGCTAGGCCTCAATGTGATCCAAAGAAGCCCTTCTCAGTTTCCCCAAAGACACTGTTAATGGGCTGCTCCACGAAATATAAGTGTAACTCTGTGAGATGAATTCACACATCACCAAGAAGTTTCTAAGAAAGCTTCTTTCTAGTTTTCATCTGTGGATATTTCCTTTGTCACTGTAATGTTCATTGCGCTATGAAGTATCTAATTGCAGATTTCCAGAAAACTGTGCTAACAAACTGATCACTGAAGAGAAACGTGTAACTCTGTGAGTTGCATTCACACATGGCAATGCAGTTTCTCAGAAAGCTTCTCTTTAGTTATTATGTGAGGATATTTCCTTTATCACCATGGGCCCCAATAGGCTCCCAAATATCACTTTGCAGATTCCACGAAAAGAGTGTTAGCAAACTTCTTCTTGAGGCAGAGGTTGTAACTCTGTGAGATGAACTCACAGATCAGAAAGAAGTTTCTCAGAAACTTCTTTCACGTTTTGAACGGATGAAATTTCCTTTATCAGCTAGGCCTCAATGTGATCCAAAGAAGCCCTTCTCAGATTCCTCAAAGACAGTGTTAATGGACTGCTCCACGAAACAGTGTAACTCTGTGAGATGAATTCACACATCACCAAGAAGTTTCTAAGAAAGCTTCTTTCTAGTTTTCATCTGTGGATATTTCCTTTGTCACTGTAATGTTCATTGCGCTATGAAGTATCTAATTGCAGATTTCCAGAAAATGTGCTAACAAACTGATCACTGAAGAGAAACGTGTAACTCTGTGAGTTGCATTCACACATGGCAATGCAGTTTCTCAGAAAGCTTCTCTTTAGTTATTATGTGAGGATATTTCCTTTATCACCATGGGCCCCAATAGGCTCCCAAATATCACTTTGCAGATTCCACGAAAGAGTGTTAGCAAACTGCTTCTTGAAGCAGAGGTTGTAACTCTGTTAGATGAACTCACAGATCAGAAAGAAGTTTCTCAGAAAGCTTCTTTCACGTTTTGAACGAATGAAATTTCCTTTATCAGCTAGGCCTCAATGTGATCCAAAGAAGCCCTTCTCAGTTTCCCCAAAGACACTGTTAATGGACTGCTCCACGAAACATAAGTGTAACTCTGTGAGATGAATTCACACATCACCAAGAAGTTTCCAAGAAAGCTTCTTTCTTGTTTTCATCTGTGGATATTTCCTTTGTCACTGTAATGTTCATTGCGCTATGAAGTATCTAATTGCAGATTCCAGAAAACTGTGCTAACAAACTGATCACTGAAGAGAAACGTGTAACTCTGTGAGTTGCATTCACACATGGCAATGCAGTTTCTCAGAAAGCTTCTCTTTAGTTATTATGTGAGGATATTTCCTTTATCACCATGGGCCCCAATAGGCTCCCAAATATCACTTTGCAGATTCCACGAAAAGAGAGTAGCAAACTGCTTCTTGAGGCAGAGGTTGTAACTCTGTGAGATGAACTCACAGATCAGAAAGAAGTTTCTCAGAAAGCTTCTTTCACGTTTGAACGGATGAAATTTCCTTTATCAGCTAGGCCTCAATGTGATCCAAAGAAGCCCTTCTCAGTTCCCAAAGACAGTGTTAATGGACTGCTCCACGAAACATAAGTGTAACTCTGTGAGATGAATTCACACATCACCAAGAAGTTTCTAAGAAAGCTTCTTTCTAGTTTTCATCTGTGGATATTTCCTTTGTCACTGTAATGTTCATTGCGCTATGAAGTATCTAATTGCAGATTTCCAGAAAACTGTGCTAACAAACTGATCACTGAAGAGAAACGTGTAACTCTGTGAGTTGCATTCACACATGGCAATGCAGTTTCTCAGAAAGCTTCTCTTTAGTTATTATGTGAGGATATTTCCTTTATCACCATGGCCCCAATAGGCTCCCAAATATCACTTTGCAGATTCCACGAAAGAGTGTTAGCAAACTTCTTCTTGAGGCAGAGGTTGTAACTCTGTGAGATGAACTCACAGATCAGAAAGAAGTTTCTCAGAAAGCTTCTTTCACGTTTTGAACGGAAAATTTCCTTTATCAGCTAGGCCTCAATGTGATCCAAAGAAGCCCTTCTCAGTTCCCAAAGACAGTGTTAATGGACTGCTCCACGAAACATAAGTGTAACTCTGTGAGATGAATTCACACATCACCAAGAAGTTTCTAAGAAAGCTTCTTTCTAGTTTTCATCTGTGGATATTTCCTTTGTCACTGTAATGTTCATTGCGCTATGAAGTATCTAATTGCAGATCTCCAGAAAACTGTGCTAACAAACTGATCACTGAAGAGAAACGAGTAACTCTGTGAGTTGCATTCACACATGGCAATGCAGTTTCTCAGAAAGCTTCTCTTTAGTTATTATGTGAGGATATTTCTTTATCACCATGGCCCCAAGGCTCCCAAATATCACTTTGCAGATTCCACGAAAAGTGTTAGCAAACTGCTTCTTGAGGCAGAGGTTGTAACTCTGTGAGATGAACTCACAGATCAGAAAGAAGTTTCTCAGAAAGCTTCTTTCACGTTTTGAACGGATGAAATTTCCTTTATCAGCTAGGCCTCA
Source organism: Rhinopithecus roxellana (assembly GCF_007565055.1). NCBI lineage: Eukaryota > Metazoa > Chordata > Mammalia > Primates > Cercopithecidae > Rhinopithecus > Rhinopithecus roxellana. Next base: position 6,292 of record NW_022142680.1, read on the forward strand.
ATGTGATCCAAAGAAGCCCTTCTCAGTTCCCAAAGACAGTGTTAATGGACTGCTCCACGAAACATAAGTGTAACTCTGTGAGATGAATTCACACCACCAAGAAGTTTCTAAGAAAGCTTCTTTCTAGTTTTCATCTGTGGATATTTCCTTTGTCACTGTAATGTTCATTGCGCTATGAAGTATCTAATTGCAGATCCAGAAAACTGTGCTAACAAACTGATCACTGAAGAGAAACGTGTAACTCTGTGAGTTGCATTCACACATGGCAATGCAGTTTCTCAGAAAGCTTCTCTTTAGTTATTATGTGAGGATATTTCCTTTATCACCATGGGCCCCTAGGCTCCCAAATATCACTTTGCAGATTCCACGAAAGAGTGTTAGCAAACTTCTTCTTGAGGCAGAGGTTGTAACTCTGTGAGATGAACTCACAGATCAGAAAGAAGTTTCTCAGAAAGCTTCTTTCACGTTTTGAACGGATGAAATTTCCTTTATCAGCTAGGCCTCAATGTGATCCAAGAAGCCCTTCTCAGATTCCCAAAGACAGTGTTAATGGACTGCTCCACGAAACATAAGTGTAACTCTGTGAGATGAATTCACACATCACCAAGAAGTTTCTAAGAAAGCTTCTTTCTAGTTTTCATCTGTGGATATTTCCTTTGTCACTGTAATGTTCATTGCGCTATGAAGTATCTAATTGCAGATTCCAGAAAACTGTGCTAACAAACTGATCACTGAAGAGAAACGTGTAACTCTGTGAGTTGCATTCACATGGCAATGCAGTTTCTCAGAAAGCTTCTCTTTAGTTATTATGTGAGGATATTTCCTTTATCACCATGGGCCCAATAGGCTCCCAAATATCACTTTGCAGATTCCACGAAAGAGTGTTAGCAAACTTCTTCTTGAGGCAGAGGTTGTAACTCTGTGAGATGAACTCACAGATCAGAAAGAAGTTTCTCAGAAAGCTTCTTTCACGTTTTGAACGGCTGAAATTTCCTTTATCAGCGTAGGCCTCAATGTGATCCAAAGAAGCCCTTCTCAGATTCCTCAAAGACAGTGTTAATGGACTGCTCCACGAAACATAAGTGTAACTCTGTGAGATGAATTCACACATCACCAAGAAGTTTCTAAGAAAGCTTCTTTCTAGTTTTCATCTGTGGATATTTCCTTTGTCACTGTAATGTTCATTGCGCTATGAAGTATCTAATTGCAGATTTCCAGAAAACTGTGCTAACAAACTGATCACTGAAGAGAAACGTGTAACTCTGTGAGTTGCATTCACACATGGCAATGCAGTTTCTCAGAAAGCTTCTCTTTAGTTATTATGTGAGGATATTTCCTTTATCACCATGGCCCCTAATGGCTCCCAAATATCACTTTGCAGATTCCACGAAAGAGTGTTAGCAAACTTCTTCTTGAGGCAGAGTTGTAACTCTGTGAGATGAACTCACAGATCAGAAAGAAGTTTCTCAGAAAGCTTCTTTCGCGTTTTGAACGGATGAAATTTCCTTTATCAGCGTAGGCCTCAATGTGATCCAAAGAAGCCCTTCTCAGATTCCCAAAGACAGTGTTAATGGACTGCTCCACGAAACATAAGTGTAACTCTGTGAGATGAATTCACACATCACCAAGAAGTTTCTAAGAAAGCTTCTTTCTAGTTTTCATCTGTGGATATTTCCTTTGTCACTGTAATGTTCATTGCGCTATGAAGTATCTAATTGCAGATTCCAGAAAACTGTGCTAACAAACTGATCACTGAAGAGAAACGTGTAACTCTGTGAGTTGCATTCACACATGGCAATGCAGTTTCTCAGAAAGCTTCTCTTTAGTTATTATGTGAGGATATTTCCTTTATCACCATGGCCCCTATGGCTCCCAAATATCACTTTGCAGATTCCACGAGAAGAGTGTTAGCAAACTTCTTCTTGAGGCAGAGGTTGTAACTCTGTGAGATGAACTCACAGATCAGAAAGAAGTTTCTCAGAAAGCTTCTTTCACGTTTTGAACGGATGAAATTTCCTTTATCAGCGTAGGCCTCAATGTGATCCAAAGAAGCCCTTCTCAGATTCCTCAAAGACAGTGTTAATGGACTGCTCCACGAAACATAAGTGTAACTCTGTGAGATGAATTCACACATCACCAAGAAGTTTCTAAGAAAGCTTCTTTCTAGTTTTCATCTGTGGATATTTCCTTTGTCACTGTAATGTTCATTGCGCTATGAAGTATCTAATTGCAGATTTCCAGAAAACTGTGCTAACAAACTGATCACTGAAGAGAAACGTGTAACTCTGTGAGTTGCATTCACACATGGCAATGCAGTTTCTCAGAAAGCTTCTCTTTAGTTATTATGTGAGGATATTTCCTTTATCACCATGGCCCCTAGGCTCCCAAATATCACTTTGCAGATTCCACGAGAAGAGTGTTAGCAAACTTCTTCTTGAGGCAGAGTTGTAACTCTGTGAGATGAACTCACAGATCAGAAAGAAGTTTCTCAGAAAGCTTCTTTCACGTTTTGAACGGATGAAATTTCCTTTATCAGCGTAGGCCTCAATGTGATCCAAAGAAGCCCTTCTCAGATTCCTCAAAGACAGTGTTAATGGACTGCTCCACGAAACATAAGTGTAACTCTGTGAGATGAATTCACACATCACCAAGAAGTTTCTAAGAAAGCTTCTTTCTAGTTTATCTGTGGATATTTCCTTTGTCACTGTAATGTTCATTGCGCTATGAAGTATCTAATTGCAGATTCCAGAAAACTGTGCTAACAAACTGATCACTGAAGAGAAACGTGTAACTCTGTGAGTTGCATTCACACATGGCAATGCAGTTTCTCAGAAAGCTTCTCTTTAGTTATTATGTGAGGATATTTCCTTTATCACCATGGCCCCATAGGCTCCCAAATATCACTTTGCAGATTCCACGAAAGAGTGTTAGCAAACTTCTTCTTGAGGCAGAGGTTGTAACTCTGTGAGATGAACTCACAGATCAGAAAGAAGTTTCTCAGAAAGCTTCTTTCACGTTTTGAACGGATGAAATTTCCTTTATCAGCGTAGGCCTCAATGTGATCCAAAGAAGCCCTTCTCAGATTCCTCAAAGACAGTGTTAATGGACTGCTCCACGAAACATAAGTGTAACTCTGTGAGATGAATTCACACATCACCAAGAAGTTTCTAAGAAAGCTTCTTTCTAGTTTTCATCTGTGGATATTTCCTTTGTCACTGTAATGTTCATTGCGCTATGAAGTATCTAATTGCAGATTCCAGAAAACTGTGCTAACAAACTGATCACTGAAGAGAAACGTGTAACTCTGTGAGTTGCATTCACACATGGCAATGCAGTTTCTCAGAAAGCTTCTCTTTAGTTATTATGTGAGGATATTTCCTTTATCACCATGCCCCTAGGCTCCCAAATATCACTTTGCAGATTCCACGAAAGAGTGTTAGCAAACTTCTTCTTGAGGCAGAGGTTGTAACTCTGTGAGATGAACTCACAGATCAGAAAGAAGTTTCTCAGAAAGCTTCTTTCACGTTTTGAACGGATGAAATTTCCTTTATCAGCGTAGGCCTCAATGTGATCCAAAGAAGCCCTTCTCAGATTCCTCAAAGACAGTGTTAATGGACTGCTCCACGAAACATAAGTGTAACTCTGTGAGATGAATTCACACATCACCAAGAAGTTTCTAAGAAAGCTTCTTTCTAGTTTTCATCTGTGGATATTTCCTTTGTCACTGTAATGTTCATTGCGCTATGAAGTATCTAATTGCAGATTTCCAGAAAACTGTGCTAACAAACTGATCACTGAAGAGAAACGTGTAACTCTGTGAGTTGCATTCACATGGCAATGCAGTTTCTCAGAAAGCTTCTCTTTAGTTATTATGTGAGGATATTTCTTTATCACCATGGGCCCAATAGGCTCCCAAATATCACTTTGCAGATTCCACGAGAAGAGTGTTAGCAAACTTCTTCTTGAGGCAGAGGTTGTAACTCTGTGAGATGAACTCACAGATCAGAAAGAAGTTTCTCAGAAAGCTTCTTTCACGTTTTGAACGGATGAAATTTCCTTTATCAGCTAGGCCTCAATGTGATCCAAAGAAGCCCTTCTCAGTTCCCAAAGACAGTGTTAATGGACTGCTCCACGAAACATAAGTGTAACTCTGTGAGATGAATTCACACATCACCAAGAAGTTTCTAAGAAAGCTTCTTTCTAGTTTTCATCTGTGGATATTTCCTTTGTCACTGTAATGTTCATTGCGCTATGAAGTATCTAATTGCAGATTCCAGAAAACTGTGCTAACAAACTGATCACTGAAGAGAAACGTGTAACTCTGTGAGTTGCATTCACACATGGCAATGCAGTTTCTCAGAAAGCTTCTCTTTAGTTATTATGTGAGGATATTTCCTTTATCACCATGGCCCCTAGGCTCCCAAATATCACTTTGCAGATTCCACGAGAAGAGTGTTAGCAAACTTCTTCTTGAGGCAGAGGTTGTAACTCTGTGAGATGAACTCACAGATCAGAAAGAAGTTTCTCAGAAAGCTTCTTTCACGTTTTGAACGGATGAAATTTCCTTTATCAGCGTAGGCCTCAATGTGATCCAAAGAAGCCCTTCTCAGATTCCTCAAAGACAGTGTTAATGGACTGCTCCACGAAACATAAGTGTAACTCTGTGAGATGAATTCACACATCACCAAGAAGTTTCTAAGAAAGCTTCTTTCTAGTTTTCATCTGTGGATATTTCCTTTGTCACTGTAATGTTCATTGCGCTATGAAGTATCTAATTGCAGATTCCAGAAAACTGTGCTAACAAACTGATCACTGAAGAGAAACGTGTAACTCTGTGAGTTGCATTCACACATGGCAATGCAGTTTCTCAGAAAGCTTCTCTTTAGTTATTATGTGAGGATATTTCCTTTATCACCATGTGCCCCTAGGCTCCCAAATATCACTTTGCAGATTCCACGAAGAGAGTGTTAGCAAACTTCTTCTTGAGGCAGAGTTTGTAACTCTGTGAGATGAACTCACAGATCAGAAAGAAGTTTCTCAGAAAGCTTCTTTCACGTTTTGAACGGATGAAATTTCCTTTATCAGCGTAGGCCTCAATGTGATCCAAGAAGCCCTTCTCAGATTCCCAAAGACAGTGTTAATGGACTGCTCCACGAAACATAAGTGTAACTCTGTGAGATGAATTCACACATCACCAAGAAGTTTCTAAGAAAGCTTCTTTCTAGTTTTCATCTGTGGATATTTCCTTTGTCACTGTAATGTTCATTGCGCTATGAAGTATCTAATTGCAGATTTCCAGAAAACTGTGCTAACAAACTGATCACTGAAGAGAAACGTGTAACTCTGTGAGTTGCATTCACATGGCAATGCAGTTTCTCAGAAAGCTTCTCTTTAGTTATTATGTGAGGATATTTCTTTATCACCATGGGCCAATAGGCTCCCAAATATCACTTTGCAGATTCCACGAAAAGAGTGTTAGCAAACTTCTTCTTGAGGCAGAGGTTGTAACTCTGTGAGATGAACTCACAGATCAGAAAGAAGTTTCTCAGAAAGCTTCTTTCACGTTTTGAACGGATGAAATTTCCTTTATCAGCGTAGGCCTCAATGTGATCCAAAGAAGCCCTTCTCAGATTCCTCAAAGACAGTGTTAATGGACTGCTCCACGAAACATAAGTGTAACTCTGTGAGATGAATTCACACATCACCAAGAAGTTTCTAAGAAAGCTTCTTTCTAGTTTTCATCTGTGGATATTTCCTTTGTCACTGTAATGTTCATTGCGCTATGAAGTATCTAATTGCAGATTTCCAGAAAACTGTGCTAACAAACTGATCACTGAAGAGAAACGTGTAACTCTGTGAGTTGCATTCACACATGGCAATGCAGTTTCTCAGAAAGCTTCTCTTTAGTTATTATGTGAGGATATTTCCTTTATCACCATGGGCCCTCATAGGCTCCCAAATATCACTTTGCAGATTCCACGAGAAGAGTGTTAGCAAACTTCTTCTTGAGGCAGAGTTGTAACTCTGTGAGATGAACTCACAGATCAGAAAGAAGTTTCTCAGAAAGCTTCTTTCACGTTTTGAACGGATGAAATTTCCTTTATCAGCGTAGGCCTCAATGTGATCCAAAGAAGCCCTTCTCAGATTCCTCAAAGACAGTGTTAATGGACTGCTCCACGAAACATAAGTGTAACTCTGTGAGATGAATTCACACATCACCAAGAAGTTTCTAAGAAAGCTTCTTTCTAGTTTTCATCTGTGGATATTTCCTTTGTCACTGTAATGTTCATTGCGCTATGAAGTATCTAATTGCAGATTTCCAGAAAACTGTGCTAACAAACTGATCACTGAAGAGAAACGTGTAACTCTGTGAGTTGCATTCACACATGGCAATGCAGTTTCTCAGAAAGCTTCTCTTTAGTTATTATGTGAGGATATTTCCTTTATCACCATGGGCCCAATAGGCTCCCAAATATCACTTTGCAGATTCCACGAAAAGAGTGTTAGCAAACTTCTTGAGGCAGAGGTTGTAACTCTGTGAGATGAACTCACAGATCAGAAAGAAGTTTCTCAGAAAGCTTCTTTCACGTTTTGAACGGATGAAATTTCCTTTATCAGCGTAGGCCTCAATGTGATCCAAAGAAGCCCTTCTCAGATTCCTCAAAGACAGTGTTAATGGACTGCTCCACGAAACATAAGTGTAACTCTGTGAGATGAATTCACACATCACCAAGAAGTTTCTAAGAAAGCTTCTTTCTAGTTTTCATCTGTGGATATTTCCTTTGTCACTGTAATGTTCATTGCGCTATGAAGTATCTAATTGCAGATTCCAGAAAACTGTGCTAACAAACTGATCACTGAAGAGAAACGTGTAACTCTGTGAGTTGCATTCACACATGGCAATGCAGTTTCTCAGAAAGCTTCTCTTTAGTTATTATGTGAGGATATTTCCTTTATCACCATGCCCCTAGGCTCCCAAATATCACTTTGCAGATTCCACGAAGAAGAGTGTTAGCAAACTTCTTCTTGAGGCAGAGGTTGTAACTCTGTGAGATGAACTCACAGATCAGAAAGAAGTTTCTCAGAAAGCTTCTTTCACGTTTTGAACGGATGAAATTTCCTTTATCAGCGTAGGCCTCAATGTGATCCAAAGAAGCCCTTCTCAGATTCCTCAAAGACAGTGTTAATGGACTGCTCCACGAAACATAAGTGTAACTCTGTGAGATGAATTCACACATCACCAAGAAGTTTCTAAGAAAGCTTCTTTCTAGTTTTCATCTGTGGATATTTCCTTTGTCACTGTAATGTTCATTGCGCTATGAAGTATCTAATTGCAGATTTCCAGAAAACTGTGCTAACAAACTGATCACTGAAGAGAAACGTGTAACTCTGTGAGTTGCATTCACACATGGCAATGCAGTTTCTCAGAAAGCTTCTCTTTAGTTATTATGTGAGGATATTTCCTTTATCACCATGGCCCCTAGGCTCCCAAATATCACTTTGCAGATTCCACGAGAAGAGTGTTAGCAAACTTCTTCTTGAGGCAGAGGTTGTAACTCTGTGAGATGAACTCACAGATCAGAAAGAAGTTTCTCAGAAAGCTTCTTTCACGTTTTGAACGGAAATTTCCTTTATCAGCGTAGGCCTCAATGTGATCCAAGAAGCCCTTCTCAGATTCCTCAAAGACAGTGTTAATGGACTGCTCCACGAAACATAAGTGTAACTCTGTGAGATGAATTCACACATCACCAAGAAGTTTCTAAGAAAGCTTCTTTCTAGTTTTCATCTGTGGATATTTCCTTTGTCACTGTAATGTTCATTGCGCTATGAAGTATCTAATTGCAGATTTCCAGAAAACTGTGCTAACAAACTGATCACTGAAGAGAAACGTGTAACTCTGTGAGTTGCATTCACACATGGCAATGCAGTTTCTCAGAAAGCTTCTCTTTAGTTATTATGTGAGATATTTCCTTTATCACCATGGGCCCCTAGGCTCCCAAATATCACTTTGCAGATTCCACGAGAAGAGTGTTAGCAAACTTCTTCTTGAGGCAGAGGTTGTAACTCTGTGAGATGAACTCACAGATCAGAAAGAAGTTTCTCAGAAAGCTTCTTTCACGTTTTGAACGGATGAAATTTCCTTTATCAGCGTAGGCCTCAATGTGATCCAAAGAAGCCCTTCTCAGATTCCTCAAAGACAGTGTTAATGGACTGCTCCACGAAACATAAGTGTAACTCTGTGAGATGAATTCACACATCACCAAGAAGTTTCTAAGAAAGCTTCTTTCTAGTTTTCATCTGTGGATATTTCCTTTGTCACTGTAATGTTCATTGCGCTATGAAGTATCTAATTGCAGATTTCCAGAAAACTGTGCTAACAAACTGATCACTGAAGAGAAACGTGTATCTCTGTGAGTTGCATTCACTCATGGCAATGCAGTTTCTCAGAAAGCTTCTCTTTAGTTATTAAGTGAAGATATTTCCTTTATCACCATGGGCTGCAATAGGCTCCCAAATATCACTTTGCAGATTCCACGAAAGAGTGTTAGCAATCTTCTTGAGGCAGAGTTTAACTCTGTGAGATGAACTCACAGATCAGAAAGAAGTTTCTCAGAAAGCTTCTTTCACGTTTTGAACGGATGAAATTTCCTTTATCAGCGTAGGCCTCAATGTGATCCAAGAAGCCCTTCTCAGATTCCTCAAAGACAGTGTTAATGGACTGCTCCACGAAACATAAGTGTAACTCTGTGAGATGAATTCACACATCACCAAGAAGTTTCTAAGAAAGCTTCTTTCTAGTTTTCATCTGTGGATATTTCCTTTGTCACTGTAATGTTCATTGCGCTATGAATATTTAATTGCAGATTTCCAGAAAACTGTGCTAACAAACTGATCACTGAAGAGAAACGTGTAACTCTGTGAGTTGCATTCACACATGGCAATGCAGTTTCTCAGAAAGCTTCTCTTTAGTTATTATGTGAGGATATTTCCTTTATCACCATGGCCCCTAGGCTCCCAAATATCACTTTGCAGATTCCCGAGAAGAGTGTTAGCAAACTGCTTCTTGAGGCAGAGGTTGTAACTCTGTGAGATGAACTCACAGATCAGAAAGAAGTTTCTCAGAAAGCTTCTTTCACGTTTTGAACGGATGAAATTTCCTTTATCAGCGTAGGCCTCAATGTGATCCAAAGAAGCCCTTCTCAGATTCCTCAAAGACAGTGTTAATGGACTGCTCCACGAAACATAAGTGTAACTCTGTGAGATGAATTCACACATCACCAAGAAGTTTCTAAGAAAGCTTCTTTCTAGTTTTCATCTGTGGATATTCCTTTGTCACTGTAATGTTCATTGCGCTATGAAGTATCTAATTGCAGATTTCCAGAAAACTGTGCTAACAAACTGATCACTGAAGAGAAACGTGTAACTCTGTGAGTTGCATTCACACATGGCAATGCAGTTTCTCAGAAAGCTTCTCTTTAGTTATTATGTGAGGATATTTCTTTATCACCATGGGCCCCAATAGCTCCCAAATATCACTTTGCAGATTCCACGAAAAAGTGTTAGCAAACTGCTTCTTGAGGCAGAGTTGTAACTCTGTGAGATGAACTCACAGATCAGAAAGAAGTTTCTCAGAAAGCTTCTTTCACGTTTTGAACGGATGAAATTTCCTTTATCAGCGTAGGCCTCAATGTGATCCAAGAAGCCCTTCTCAGATTCCTCAAAGACAGTGTTAATGGACTGCTCCACGAAAAAAGTGTAACTCTGTGAGATGAATTCACACATCACCAAGAAGTTTCTAAGAAAGCTTCTTCTAGTTTTCATCTGTGATATTTCCTTTGTCACTGTAATGTTCATTGCGCTATGAATTCTAATTGCAGATTTCCAGAAAACTGTGCTAACAAACTGATCACTGAAGAGAAACGTGTAACTCTGTGAGTTGCATTCACACATGGCAATGCAGTTTCTCAGAAAGCTTCTCTTTAGTTATTATGTGAGGATATTTCCTTTATCACCATGGGCCCCAATAGGCTCCCAAATATCACTTTGCAGATTCCACGAAAAGAGTGTTAGCAAACTGCTTCTTGAGGCAGAGGTTGTAACTCTGTGAGATGAACTCACAGATCAGAAAGAAGTTTCTCAGAAAGCTTCTTTCACGTTTGAACGGATGAAATTTCCTTTATCAGCGTAGCCTCAATGTGATCCAAAGAAGCCCTTCTCATTCCCCAAAGACAGTGTTAATGGACTGCTCCACGAAACATAAGTGTAACTCTGTGAGATGAATTCACACATCACCAAGAAGTTTCTAAGAAAGCTTCTTTCTAGTTTTCATCTGTGGATATTTCCTTTGTCACTGTAATGTTCATTGCGCTATGAAGTATCTAATTGCAGATCTCCAGAAAACTAACGCTAACAAACTGATCACTGAAGAGAAACGTGTAACTCTGTGAGTTGCATTCACACATGGCAATGCAGTTTCTCAGAAAGCTTCTCTTTAGTTATTATGTGAGGATATTTCTTTATCACCATGTCCCCCTAGGGCTCCCAAATATCACTTTGTAGATTCCACGAAGAGTAGAACAAACTTCTTCTTGAGGCAGAGGTAACTCTGTGAGATGAACTCACAGATCAGAAAGAAGTTTCTCAGAAAGCTTCTTTCACGTTTTGAACGGATGAAATTTCCTTTATCAGCGTAGGCCTCAATGTGATCCAAGAAGCCCTTCAGATTCCTCAAAGACAGTGTTAATGGACTGCTCCACGAAACATAAGTGTAACTCTGTGAGATGAATTCACACATCACCAAGAAGTTTCTAAGAAAGCTTCTTTCTAGTTTTCATCTGTGGATATTTCCGTCACTGTAATGTTCATTGCGCTATGAAGTATCTAATGCAGATTTCCAGAAAACTGTGCTAACAAACTGATCACTGAAGAGAAACGTGTAACTCTGTTAGTTGCATTCACACATGGCAATGCAGTTTCTCAGAAAGCTTCTCTTTAGTTATTATGTGAGGATATTTCCTTTATCACCTGCCCCTATGGCTCCCAAATATCACTTTGCAGATTCCACGAGAAGAGTGTTAGCAAACTTCTTCTTGAGGCAGAGTTTGTAACTCTGTGAGATGAACTCACAGATCAGAAAGAAGTTTCTCAGAAAGCTTCTTTCACGTTTTGAACTTATGAAATTTCCTTTATCAGCGTAGGCCCCAATGTGATCCAACGAAGCCCTTCTCAGATTCCTCAAAGACAGTGTTAATGGACTGCTCCACGAAACATAAGTGTAACTCTGTGAGATGAATTCACACATCACCAAGAAGTTTCTAAGAAAGCTTCTTTCTAGGTTTTCATCTGTGGATATTTCCTTTGTCACTGTAATGTTCATTGCGCTATGAAGCATCTAATTGCAGATCTCCAGAAAACTGTGCTAAGAAACTGATCACTGAAGAGAAACGTGTAACTCTGTGAGTTGCATTCACACATGGCAATGCAGTTTCTCAGAAAGCTTCTCTTTAGTTATTATGTGAGGATATTTCTTTATCACCATGTGCCACTAGGCTCCCAAATATCACTTTGCAATTCCACGAAAGAGTGTTGCAAACTTCTTCTTGAGGCAGAGGTTGTAACTCTGTGAGATGAACTCACAGATCAGAAAGAAGTTTCTCAGAAAGCTTCTTTCACGTTTTGAACTTAGAAATTTCCTTTATCAGTAGGCCTCAATGTGATCCAAGGAACCCTCTCAGATTCCTCAAAGACAGTGTTAATGGACTGCTCCACGAAACATAAGTGTAACTCTGTGAGATGAATTCACACATCACCAAGAAGTTTCTAAGAAAGCTTCTTTCTAGTTTCATCTGTGGATATTTCCTTTGTCACTGTAATGTTCATTGTGCTATGAAGTATCTAATTGCAGATTTCCAGAAAACTGTGCTAACAAACTGATCACTGAAGAGAAACGTGTAACTGTGAGTTGCATTCACACATGGCAATGCAGTTTCTCAGAAAGCTTCTCTTTAGTTATTATGTGAGGATATTCCTTTATCACCATGGGCTGCAATAGACTCCCAAATATCACTTTGCAGATTCCACGAAAAGAGTGTTAGCAAACTTCTTGAGGCAGAGTTGTAACTCTGTGAGATGAACTCACAGATCAGAAAGAAGTTTCTCAGAAAGCCTCTTTCACGTTTTGAACTATGAAATTTCCTTTATCAGCGTAGGCCTCAATGTGATCCAACGAAGCCCTTCTCAGATTCCTCAAAGACAGTGTTAATGGACTGCGCCACGAAACATAAGTGTAACTCTGTGAGATGAATTCACACATCACCAAGAAGTTTCTAAGAAAGCTTCTTTCTAGTTTTCATCTGTGGATATTTCCTTTGTCACTGTAATGTTCATTGCGCTATGAAGTATCTAATTGCAGATCTCCAGAAAACTGTGCTAACAAACTGATCACTGAAGAGAAACGTGTAACTCTGTGAGTTGCATTCACACATGGCAATGCAGTTTCTCAGAAAGCTCTCTTTATTATTATGTGAGGATATTTCCTTTATCACCATGTGCCCCTATG
>NW_022142681.1:0-1922 GCF_007565055.1 Rhinopithecus roxellana
GCTTTCTGGTGTTTGACTTCATCACACAGAGTTCCACGCTTCCCTTCTTGGAACATTGGCTAACACTGTTGTCGTGGATTCTACAAAGGTATATTTGGGAGCTCATTGAGGTCTATGGTGAGAAAGGGAAATATCCTCAGATCAAAACTGGAAAGAAGCCTTCTGAGAAACTGCATTGCCATGAGTGAATGCAACTCACAGAGTTACACGTTTCTCTTCAGTGATCAGTTTGATATCTAAGTTATCTGGAAATCTACAACGGGATGCCTCTTAGCGCAATGAAGCCTACGGTGTCAATGGAAATATCCTCAGTTGAAAACTAGAAAGAAGCTTTCTTAGAAACTTATTGGTGATGGGTGAATTCATCTCACAGAGTTACACTTATGTTTCGTGGAGGAGTCCATTAACACTGTCTTTTAGGAACCTGAGAAGGGCTTCCTTGGATCTCCTTGAGGCCTACGCTGATAAAGGAAATTTCATCCGTTCAAAACGTGAAAGAAGCTTTCTGAGAAACTTCTTTCTGATCTGTGAGTTCGTCTCTCAGACTTATAACTTAGACTTCAGGAAGTAGTTTGCTGACACTCTTTTTGTGGAATCTGGAAAGTGATATTTGGGAGCCCATAGGGGCCCATGGTAAAAAAGGAAATATCCTCACATCATAACTGGAGAGAAGCTTTCTGAGAGATTGCTTTCTGAAGTGTGACTTCATCACACAGAGTTCCACCCTTACCTTCTTGGAACAGTTTGCTAACACTGTTGTCGTGGATTCTGCAAAGGTATATTTGGGAGCTCATTGTGGGCTATGGAGAAAAAGGAAATATCCTCAGATCAAAACTGGAAAGAAGCCTTCTGAGAAACTGCATTGCCATTAGTGAATGCAACTCAGACAGTTACACGTTTCTCTTCAGTGATCAGTTTGCTAACTAAGTTTTCTGGAAATCTGCAATGGGATGCCTCTTAGCGCAATGAAGCTTACGGTGACAAAGGAAATATCCTCAGATGAAAACTAGAAAGAAGCTCTCATAGAAACTTCTTGGTGATGTGTGAATTCATCTCATATAGTTACACTTATGTTTCGTGGAGCAGTGCATTAACACTGTCTTTGAGGAGCCTGAGAAGGGCTTCTTTGGATCGCTTTGAGGTCTACACTGATAAAGGAAATTTCATCCATTCAAAACGTGAAAGAATCTTTCTGAGAAACTTCTTTCTGATCTGTGAGTTCATTTCACAGACTTATAACTTAGACTTCAGGAAGCAGTTAGCTAACACTCTTTTCGTGGAATCTGGAAAGTGATATTGGGAGCCCATAGAGGCCCATGGTGAAAAAGGAAATATCCTCACATAATAACTAGAGAGATGCGTTCTGAGAGATTGCGTTCTGAATTGTGACTTCAGCACACAGAGTTCCACTTCCCTTCTTGGAATAGTTTGCTAACAGTGTTGTCGTGGATTCTGCAAAGGTATATTTGGAGCTCATTGCAGGCTAGTGTGAGAAAGCAAATATCCTCACATAATAACTAAAGAGAAGCTTTCTGAGAAACTGCATTGCCATGTGTGAATGCAACTCACAGAGATACACGTTTCTCTTCAGTGATCAGTTTGTTAACACCGTTTTCTGAAAATCTGCACTTAGATACTTCATAGCGCAATGAAGCTTACTGTGACAAAGGAAATATCCACATTTGAAAACTAGAAAGAAGCTTTCTTAGAAACTTCTTGGTGATGTGTGAATTCATCTCACAGAGTTACACTTATGTTTCGTGAGCAGTCCATTAACACTGTCTTTGAGGATCCTGAGAAGGGCTTCTTTGGATCGCTTTGAGGCCTATGCTGATAAAGGAAATTTCATCCGTTCAAAACGTGAAAGAAGCTTTCTGAGAAACTTCTTTCTTTTCTGTGAGCTCATCTCAAAGACTTATACC
>NW_022142682.1:0-1005 GCF_007565055.1 Rhinopithecus roxellana
TCTTCCTGGAATATTAGCAGCAATATTACCGGGTGGCTGTCCATTCATTGCTATGTTTGGAGTCATGTCATACTCTACCCCCTTGGGTAGTAGCATCAGTGTTACGGGGTGAGTGTACACCTACTGCGATATCAAAACTAAAATCATGCTCTCTGTCCCTGGATATTTGGAACAACATCACAGGTCAGTGTACACTCCCTGTGGTATTAGGAGTAATAATATGATTATTAAACATCATTGATCGATTTTAATAATTATCAATGATTCTAATAATAGGATACCATTATTAATTATGGATAATCAGTTTAAATACATGATTATGCACGCTTAAAATTAATTATTAATATTAATGTCATTTAAGAATATTATTAGTCCCTAATACCAATTATTATTTTATTATCAGCATCACTTTGTATTGATTTCAGTAACATTAATTGCTGATATCATTATTTTATTAATAGTGATATTACTATTATTACAAATCGTTAACATTTTAAACCAGTATTGATTTTTACAATCTTTATTATGATCTTTAATATCGATAATTACTATTAATTTTGATTATATTTATTAATATTAATAATTAATAGACATTCCTGATATCCACCGGGGAGAGGATGATAATACTTTATATATCAAAGAAGATGTACACGCCCCCAGTGATATTGTTTTGAATGTCCATGTGGGAGATGATATGACACCCAATATCGCAGGGAGTAGAAACACTCCTGGGATACTGTTCTTAATATTCAGGGAGGAAGAGGATGATATGACTCCCAATACAGACGGGTGTACACCCTCTGAGGGTGTACACACTGGGGGTCTACACCCGTCTGTGAAAGAGTTCATAATTTCCAGAGGGGGAGATGATATTACTCACAATATAGGAAACAGGCTGTGACTCCACCATGGCTCCCAGCAGCCGGGGGGCGAGGGGGGTGGTACAGGACCAGACTGATTCACAGCTGAATTCTACCAGAGATACAAAGTCAAGCTGGTACCATT
>NW_022142683.1:0-1935 GCF_007565055.1 Rhinopithecus roxellana
GTTCCCTTAGCTCCACAATAACTTTACAAAATAGCAATCTTCATTATGTCAATTTTATAGGTAAGGAAACCAAGGAATAGAGAGATTAGGAAAAGGAAAGGGGACCAACAGTAAATATTCACTATGTACAAGGAACTGGGTTTTGTGACTTTAAGGCATAGTCTTGTTTTATAATTATACTAACTGCACTCTGAGTCTGTTAAAGTCCCCACTTTACAAATAGGGAAACTGAGGCTCAGGATAGTCTATGATTAGCTCAATAAATGTAAAGAAAGAGACAGAGCCGAAGTTTGACCCCAGCACTATGCTGCTGCAAATGTTCCTTCTTTTTCCACATATCATGAGTAGCTGGCTTCTCTACCAGCAGCAGGGACTGGGGCGCTCTTTTCTGCCCTAGCAGAGATACCAACCCTGAAGGGCTCTTGATGTCTGTCTAGTTACAATGCTGGGCATTGTTTCCCCACTCCTGCTACGTTAGTTATATGATGACAAGGCCTAATTATACCTGCCAATATTACCGGTGAGGTAATAGTACCACCTACCTAAAATTTTTGTAAAAATTCAATGACAGCATTTAAAAATGACAAAGTTAAATGCTAGATTTAAAATGCCTCATCCAGGTATACATAGAAGGCATTTGATAAATGGCCACCATTACCTTTATTGAGAAATATGACTTTTTTTCTTTTGGGTCTCCAGACTCGAGCTTAGCATTTTTATATTAAATGAAATAGAAAAGATGTACATAATGAATAAACCAAGCACATATTGATGAGTAGCCTAATGGATGAAAGAAGTAATCAATTCACAGCTTGGACTTTGGGGACTTGAATTCTAGTCTAGGTTCTGCTAGCATTATGCGAGGTCATTCAGAAATCACTTACCACTTCTGGGCCTGTTTCCTCCCTTGTTTCACGTGGGAGTTGTCCCAAATGATCTCTATGGCCCCCCTGTAACCATGGAATTCTTACTTTATTGAATTCAGAACCAGTAAAATCTGAATTCATTCCCTGATGTTTGTCACAGCTTAGCAACCCTATCTGCTGCCCTATCTGATCCTATAAATACTCACTTTCTTGGTAACCATGTGGGTTTCCATGTGTGGTTTCCCAATATCAAGACTGAGAGCACTGATGCCTGTTATCTGCCCTGGTAGCAGGATGCTCAAAAATGGAAGTCTGGGCTTAGTGATTAAACACACACACACACATAGAAATCCCCTGGTGTTTGAAAGGATTCAAAGGCATGATGAACCCTTTCCTTTTCCTAATCTCGCTATTCCTTGGTTTCCTTACCTATAAAATGGACTTAATAAAGATTGCTATTTTGTAAAGTTGTTGTGGGGCTAAGAGAACATATAAAATGTACAGGGCTTGGTATCCATGTGGTAGACCGGATTTCACATTTTGGGCTTTAGGACACGAAAAGGTATCTTTCCTTTCCTGTCATGTTGTTTCATGTTCCTGATTTTCAACCAGGGGCAATTTTGCCCCCTTGGATACATTTCACAATGTCTGTAGACATTTTTGATTGCCACAACTATGGGGAGGTGTTACTGGCCTCTGGTGGCAGAGGCCAGGGGTGCTGCTAAACATCCTACAACGTACAGGACAGCCCCCCACAGCCTGTACACAATAAATGCTTAACTGGTGCAAAAGGCAGTAGTGTTCAGGATGAGAAACACTGTTTTATGTGGAAAATATTTACAAGAGAGAAGAACCTCCTAATACCAACCCTGAGAACACCGATTCCTGTTATCCGCCCTGGTAGCAGAATGCTCAGAAATGGAAGTCTGGGCCTAGTGATTAAACACACACACATATAAAAATCCCCTTGTGTTTGAAAGGATTCAAAGGCACGATGAGGGATGCCATTACAGTGCATCAGACTTCTGCACAGAGCAAACGCATTACCTACCTGTGATGAAGGATTCTG
>NW_022142684.1:0-34010 GCF_007565055.1 Rhinopithecus roxellana
GGTTATAATAGATACAGGTGTAAAATATGGATATAATAGATATAGGTATAAAATATATACATAATAGCTATAACAGATATAGTTATAAAATATAGACATAATAGATATAGATATGAAATATAGACATAGTATATATAATGGATATACATATAAAATATAGACATAATATATAGGGATGAAATATAGACATGAAAGATATAATAGATAAAGGTATAAATATAGACATAATAGATATAATAGATAACGATATAAAATATAGACATAATAGATATAATAGATATAGTTATAAAATACAGACATAATTGATATAATAGATATAGGTATAAAATATAGACATAATAGATATAATAGATACAGGTATGAAATACAGACATAATAGATATGAGTATAAAACATAAACATAATAGATATTATAGATATAGGTATAAAATATAGACAACAGAGATGTCATA
Organism: Rhinopithecus roxellana; assembly: GCF_007565055.1. Lineage (NCBI taxonomy): Eukaryota > Metazoa > Chordata > Mammalia > Primates > Cercopithecidae > Rhinopithecus > Rhinopithecus roxellana. The sequence continues at coordinate 453 of NW_022142684.1, forward strand.
GACATAGGTATAAAATATAGACATACAGGTATAAAATATAGATATAATAGATATAATAGATATACATATCAAAAATAGATATAATAGATACATGTATAAAATATAGACAATAGATATAATAGATATAGGTATAAAATATAGATATAGATATAAAAAAATATATAAATATAATAGATATAATTTATATAGGTAAAGAACATGGATATAATATATGTAGGTATAAATATGGTTATAATAGATACAGGTGTAAAATATGGATATAATAGATATAGGTATAAAATATATACATAATAGCTATAACAGATATAGTTATAAAATATAGACATAATAGATATAGATATGAAATATAGACATAGTATATATAATGGATATACATATAAAATATAGACATAATATATAGGGATGAAATATAGACATGAAAGATATAATAGATAAAGGTATAAATATAGACATAATAGATATAATAGATAACGATATAAAATATAGACATAATAGATATAATAGATATAGTTATAAAATACAGACATAATTGATATAATAGATATAGGTATAAAATATAGACATAATAGATATAATAGATATAGGTACAAAATATAGACATAATAGATATAGGTTTAAAATATAGACCTAATAGATATAATAGATATAGGTATAAAATATACACAAAATAGATATAATAGATATAGGTATAAGATATACACATAATAGACATAATAGATATAGGTATAAAATATAGACCTAATAGATATAATAGATATAGGTATAAAATGTAGACAGAATAGATATAGGTATAAAATATAGACATAATAGATATAATAGATATAGGTATAAAATATAGACATAACAGATATAATAGATAGAGGTATAAAATGAAGACATAATAGATATAGGTATAAAATATAGACATAGAAGATACAATCGACAGAGGTATAAAATATAGACACAATAGATACAGGTATAAAATATAGACATAATAGAATAGACAGAGGTATAAAATATAGACTTAATAGATATAGGTATAAAACATAGACATAATAGATATAAGAGATATAGTTACAAAATATGGACATAATAGTTATAATAGATATACGTATAAAATATAGACATAATAGATATAATATATATAAGTATAAAATATAGATATAATAGATATAGATATAAAATATAGATATAATAGATATAATATATATACATAGAAAATATATATACAATAGATATCGACAAAAAATATAGATATAATAGATATAACAGATACAGATATAAAATATGGATATAATAGATAAAATTATAAAATATAAGTATAATAGATATAATAGATATTGTATAAAATATAGATATATAGGTATAAAATATAGTTATTATAGATATAGGTATAAAATATAGATATAATAGATATAATATAGTTATAAAATATAGACATAATAGATATAATAGATATAGGTATAATATATACACATAATAGATATGAGATATAGTTACAAAATATACACATAATAGTTATAATAGATATAGGTGTAAAATGAAGACATAATAGATATGGGTATAAAATACAGACATAATAGATATAGGTATAAAATATAGACATAATAGATATACCTATGACATATAGACATAACAGTTATAATAGATATAGGTATAAAATATAGACATAATAGATATAGTAGATATAGGTATAAAATATAGCCATAATAGATATAATAGATATGGCTATAAAATATAGACATAATAGATATAGGTATAAAATATAGACATAATAGATATAGTAGATACAGGTATGAAAAACAGACATAATAGATATAATAGATATCGTTATAAAATATACACATAAAAGATATAATAGATAGGGGTATAAAATATAGATATTATAGATATAGGTATGAAATATCGATATAAAAGATATAATAGATATACGTATAAAATACAGATGTAAAAGATATATGTATAATTTATAAATACAATAGATATACGTATAAAATATAGATATAATAAATATAATTATAACATATCAATATAATAGATATAATAGATAAAGTAATAAAACATAGATATAAGAGATATAATAGATATAGGTATAAAATATAGCCATAATAGATATAATAGATATAGATATAAAATATAGACATAATAGATATAGGTATAAAATATAGACATAATAGATATAATAGATACAGGTATGAAATACAGACATAATAGATATGAGTATAAAACATAAACATAATAGATATTATAGATATAGGTATAAAATATAGACAACAGAGATGTCATAGACATAGGTATAAAATATAGACATACAGGTATAAAATATAGATATAATAGATATAATAGATATACATATCAAAAATAGATATAATAGATACATGTATAAAATATAGACAATAGATATAATAGATATAGGTATAAAATATAGATATAGATATAAAAAAATATATAAATATAATAGATATAATTTATATAGGTAAAGAACATGGATATAATATATGTAGGTATAAAATATGGTTATAATAGATACAGGTGTAAAATATGGATATAATAGATATAGGTATAAAATATATACATAATAGCTATAACAGATATAGTTATAAAATATAGACATAATAGATATAGATATGAAATATAGACATAGTATATATAATGGATATACATATAAAATATAGACATAATATATAGGGATGAAATATAGACATGAAAGATATAATAGATAAAGGTATAAATATAGACATAATAGATATAATAGATAACGATATAAAATATAGACATAATAGATATAATAGAAACAGGTGTAAAATAGAGACATAATAGATATAATAGATAGAGGTGTAAAATATAGACATAATAGATATAATAGGTAGAGGTATAAATATAGACATAATAGATATAATAGATATAGGTGTAAAATATAGACATAATAGATATAATAGATACAGTTATAAAATATAGACAGAATAGATATAATAGATATAGGAATAAAATATATACATAAAAGATATAATAAATATAAGTAGAATCTATAGATATAATAGATATAATGGATATAGGTATCACATATAGATATAATAGATATAGGTATAAAATATAGATATAGTGGATATAAAAAATGTAGGTATGAAATATAGACATAACAGATATAATAGATATAGGTATAAATATAGACATAATAGATATAATAGATAACGATATAAAATATAGACATAATAGATATAATGGATATTGGTATAAAATGTAGACATAATAGATATAGGTATAAATTATAGACATGATAGATATAATAGATATAGGTATAAAATATAGACATAATGCATACAATAGATATACGTATAAAATATAGACATAATAGATATAATAGTTATAGTTATAAAATATAGACATAATAGATATAATAAATATAGGTATAAAATAGAGACATAATAGATTTTATATATACAGGTTTAAAATATAGACTTAATGAATATAATAGACATAGTTATAGAATATAGACATAATATATATAATAGATATAGGTACAAAACATAGACATAATAGATATAATAGATAAAGGTATAAAATATAGATATTATAGATATAATAGATATACGTATAAAATATACATATAATTGATATAGTTATAAAATATGGATATAATAGATATAATAGATATAGGTGTAAAATATAGATATAATAGAAATAATTATAAAATATAAATCTATTTGATATAATAGATATAGGTATTAAATATAGATATAAGAAATATAGGTATAAATATAGTTATAATAGATATAGGTATAAAATATAGACATAATAGATAAAATAGATATAGGTATAAAATACAGACATAATAGATATGGGTATAAAATATACACTTAATTGATATAAGAGATATAGGTATAAAATATAGATATAATAGATATAAGAGAGGTATAAAATATAGACATAATAGATATAATAGATATAGTTATAAAATATAGACAAAATAGATATAATAGATATAGTAGATATAGGTATAAAATATAGATATAATAGATATAGGTATAAAATATAGACATAATAGATATAATAGATAAAGGTATAAAATATAGACATGATAGATATCGGTATAAAATATAGATATAAAACATACAATAGATATGGGTATTAAATATAGACATAATAGATATAGGTATAAAATATAGACAAAAGAGATATAGGTATAAAATATAGACATAATTGATATAGGTATAAAATATAGACATAATATATATAATAGATTTAGGTATAAAATATACAATAATAGATATAATTGATACAGGTATATAATATAGACATAATAGACATAATAGATATAGGTATAAAATATAGACATAAAAGATATAATAGATACAGGTATAAAATATAGACATAAGAGATATAATTGATATAGGTATAAAACAGAGACATAATAGATATAATATATATGGGTATAAAATATAGACATAACACATATGCTAAATATAAGTATAAAATATAGACATAATAGTTATAATAGATATAGGTATAAAATATAGACATAATAGATACAGGTATAAAATATAGACATAATAGATATAGGTATAAAATATAGACATCATAGATATAATATAGGTATAAAATATAGACATAGCAGATATAATAGATACAGGTATAAAATATAGATATAATAAATTATAAAATATAGACATAATAGATATACGTATAAAAAATAGATATAATAGATACAGGTATAAAATATAGACAATAGATATAATAGATAAAGTTATAAAATATAGATATAATAGATATAAATCAAAAAATATAAATATAATACGTATAATTGATATAGGTAAAAAACATGGATATAATGTATGTAGGTATAAAATATGGTTATAATAGATATAGGTATAAAATATGGATATAATAGATATAGGTATAAAATATAGACATAATAGCTACAACAGATATAGTAATAAAATATAGACATAATGGTTATAATAGATATAGGTATAAAATATAGAAAAAATAGATATAGGTACAATATTTAGAAATAATAGATATAATAGATATAGGTAAAAAATATAGATATAATAGATATAATTATAAAATATAGACATTATAGTTGTAAAAGATACAGGTATAAAATATAGACATTATAGATAAAGGTATAAAATATTGACATAATAGATATAATTGATAGTTATAAAATATAGACATAAAAGATATAATAGATATAGGTATAAAATAAAGACATAATAGATATAGGTATAAAATACAGACATAATAGATATAGGTAAAAAATATAGACATAATAGATATAGGTATAAAGTATAGACATCATAGATATAATAGATATAGCTATGAAATACAGACATAATAGATATTATAGATATCGGTATAAAATATAGACACAATAGATATTATAGACAAAGGTATAAAATATAGACAAAATAGATATAATAGATATGGGTACAAAATATAGACACAAAAGATATAATAAATGGGGTATAAAATATATATAAATAGATATAGGTATAAAATATCGATATAATAGGTATAATAGATATATGTATAAAAAGTAGATATAATAGATACTGGTATAAAATATAGACAATAGATATAATAAATAAAGGTATAAAATATAGATATAATAGATATAATTATGGAATATAAATATAATAGATATAGTATATAAAGTTATAAAATATAGATATAATAGATATCGGTATAAAATATAGTTATAATAGATATAGGTATAAAATATAGATATAATAGATATAATCGATATATGTATAAAATATAGAAATAATAGATATAATAGATATAGGTATCAAATATAGACATAATAGATATAGTAGATATAGGTATATAATACAGCCGTAATTGATATAATAGATATAGATATAAAATATAGACATAATAGGTATAATAGACATAGGTATTAAATATAGCCATAATAGTTATAATAGATATAGGTATAAAATATAGACATAATAGATATACGTATAAAATATAGACATAATAGATATAATAGATATACTTACAAAATATAGACATAAGAGATATACGTATAAAATACAGACATAATAGATACAATAGATATAGTTATAAAATATAGAAATAATAGATATAATGGATATAGGTATACAATATAGACATAATAGATATAGGTATAACATATAGACATAATAGGTATAGGTCCAATATTTAGACATAATAGATATAATTATAAAATATAAATATAATAGATATAATAGATAAAGGTATAAAATATAGATATAATAGATATCGGTATAAATGATAGAAGAGATATAGGTATAAAATATAGATATAATAGATATAATAAATATGGGTATAAAATATAGACATAATAGATATAATAGATATAGGTATCAAATATAGACATAATAGATATAATACATATAGGTATACAATAGAGACATAATAGATATAATAGATACAGATACAAAATATAGATATAATAGATATAGGTATAAAATATAGATATAATAGATATAATAGATAGATGTATAAAATATAGACATAATAGATATAATACATATAGTTATAAAACATAGACATAATAGATATAATAGCTAGAAGTATACAATATAGACATAATAGACATAATAGATATAGGTACAAAATATAGACATAATGGATATATTAGATATAGGTAAACAATATAGATATAAGAGATATAATAGATATAGGTATAAAATATAGACATAATGGATATAATAGATAGAGTAAACAATATAGATATAATAGATATAATAGATATAATAGATATACGTATAAAAAATAGATATAATAGATACAGGTATAAAATATAGACAATAGATATAATAGATATAGGTACAAAATATAGATATAATAGATATAACTATAGAAAATATAAATATAATAGGTATAATTGATATACGTCAAAAACATAGATATAATGTATAGAGGTATAAAATATGGTTATAATATAGGTATAAAATATGGATATAATAGATATAATAGATATATGTACAAAATATAGATATAATTGATATAGTCATAAAATATAGATATAATAGATATAGGTATAAAATATAGATATAATAGATGTAATTATAAAATATAAATCAAATAGATATAATACATATAGGTATTAAATATAGATTTAAGAAATATAGTTATAAAATATAGTTATCATAGATATAGGTATAAAATATAGATATAATAGACGGAGGTATAATATATAGACATAATAGACATAATAGATACAGTTATAAAATACAGACATAATAGTTATAATAGATATAGGTATACAATATAGACATAATAGATATAATAGATACAGTTATAACATATAGAAATAATATATAGAATATAAAATATAGATATAATTTATATAATAGATATACGTATAAAAATAGATATAATAGATACAGGTATAAAACATAGACAATAGATATAATAGATATAGGTATAAAATATAGATATAACAGATATAATTATAAAAAATATAAATAAAATAGGTATAATTGATATAGGAAAAAAACATAGAAATAATGTATATGGGTATAAAATATGGTTATAATGGATATAGGGACAAAATATAGATATAATAGATATAATAGATATAGGTATTAAATATAGACATAGTAGATTTAATAGATATAGGTATAAAATATAGACATAATAGATATAGGTATAAAATATAGATATATTAGATATAATAGTTATAGGTATAAAATATAGACATAATAGATATAATAGATATAAGTATTAAATATAGACACAATAGATATAATTCATATTGGTATAAAATATAGATATAATAGATATAGGTATAAAATATAGACAAAAGAATTATAATAGATATACGTATAAAATATAGACATTATAGATATAATCGATATAGGTATAAAACATAGACATAAGAGATATAGGTATAAAATATAAACATAATAGATATAATAGATATAGGTAAAAAATATAGACTTAAGAAATATGATAGATATAAGTATAAAATATAGACATAACAAATATAATCGATACAGGTATGAAATATAGACATAATAGATATAGGTATAGAAAATCGACATAATAGATGTAATAGATATCGGTATAAAATATAGACATAATACATACAAAAGATATAGGTATAAAATATAGACATAATAGAAACAATAGATATAGGTATAAAAGATAAACATAATAGATATAATAGATATAGGTATAAAATATCGACAAAATATATATAATAGATATAGGTGTAAAATATAGACATAATAGATATAATAGATACAGGTACAAAATATAGATACAGTAGATATAGGTATAAAATATAGACAATAGATATAATAGATATAGGTAACAAATATAGACATAGTAGATATGTTATATATAGGTATAATATATAGACATAATAGATATGATAGATATAGGTATAAAATATAGACATGATAGATATAATAGATATTGATATAACATATAGACATAATAGATGTAATACAGTTACAAAATATAGACATAATAGATATAGGTATCAAATATAGATATAATAGATATAATAGATATATATATAAAAAATAGATATAATAGATAAAGGTACAAAATATAGACAATATATATAATAGATATAGATATAAAATACAGATATAATAGATTTAATTATAAAATATAAATATAATAGATATAAGAGATATAGGTAAAAAATATAGATATAATGGACATAGGTATAAAATACGGTGATAATAGATACAGGTATAAAATGTAGATATAAGAGATATAATAGTTATAGGCCAAAATATAGATATATATATAGGTACAAAATATTGACATAATACATATAGTTATAAAATATAGATATAATAAATATAATAGATATAGGTATAAAATATAGATACAATAGTTATAATAGATATAGGTATAAAATATAAACATAATAGATATAATAGATATGGGTATAAAATATAGACATAATAGATATAATAGTGGTATAAAATACAGACATAATAGATATAACAAATATTGGTACTAAATATAGACATGATAGATATGGGTATAAAATATAAACATAATAGAAATAATAGATATAGGTATAAAATATAGACGTAAGAGATATAATAGATATAGGTATAAAATATAGACCTAATACATATAATACATACAGGTATAAAATATAGGCATAATACACATAGGTATAAAGTATAGACATAATAGATATAGTAGATATAGGTATAAAATATAGACATAACACTTACAATAGATATAGGTATAAAATATAGACATAATAGATATAATAGATAAAGGTATAAAATATAGATATAATAGATATATCAAATATAGGTAAAAAATATAGATATAGTGGATATAATAGATTTATGTATAAAATATAGGCATAATAGATATAATAGATGCAGCTATAAAATATAGACATAATAGATATAATAGATATAGGTGTAAAATATAGAAATAATAGATATAGGTATAAATATAGACATAATAGATATAATAGATATAGGTATTAAATATAGACATAATAGATAGAGGTATAAAATATAGACATAATAGATATAGGTAAAAAATATGGACATAATAGATATAGGTATAAAATATAGACATAATAGATATAATAGATATAATAAATATAGGTATAAAACATAGACTTAATAGATATAGGTATACAGTATAGACATAATAGATATAATATATATAGGTATAAAATATAGACATAATAGACATAATAGATATAGATATAAAACATAGACATAATAGATATAATAGATATACGTATAAAATACAGGCACAATAGATATAATAGAGGTATAAAATATAGACATAATAGATATAATTGATAGAGTTATAAAATATAGACATCATAGGTACAATAGAGGGATAAAATATAGACATAATAGATATAATAGATATAGGTATAAAATACAGACATAATAGATGTATTAGATTTAGGTATAAAATATAGACGTAATAGATATAGGTATAAAATATAGACATAGTAGATATAATAGATATAGGTATAAAATATAGACGTAATAGATATAGTTATAAAATATAGACATAATAGATATAATAGATATAGGTATAAAATATAGATATACGAGATATCATAGATGTAGGTATAAAACATAGACATAATAGATATGATATATATGGGTATAAAATATAGACATAATACATATGATAAATATAGGTATAAAATATAGACATAATAGATATAGGTATAAAATATAGACATAATAGATATAGGTATAAAATATAGACATAATACATATAATCGATATAGGTATAAAATATAGACATAAAAGATATAGGTATAAAATATAGACAGAATAGATACAACAGATATAGTTATACAATATAGAGATAATAGTTATAATAGATATAGTTATAAAATATAGACATAATAGAGATAGGTATAAAATATAGATATAATAGATACAGGTATAAAATACAGACATAATACATATGATAGGTATAGGTATAAAATATAGACAGATATAATAGCTATAGGTTAAAAATAAAGACAGCATAGATATAATAGTCATAGGTATAAAATATACACAAAATAGATATAATAGATACAGGTGTAAAATATAGATATAATAGATATAGGTATAAAATATAGACATAATAGTCATAATATAAATACGTATAAAATATAGATATTATAGATATAGATATAAAATATAGATATAATAGAAAGAGGTATAAAATATAGATATAATAGATATATTTATAAAATATGAATATAATAGATATAATAGATATAGGTATAAAATATAGACATAATGGATATAATATATATAGGTATAAAATATAGACATAAAAGATATAATAAATATAGGTATGAAATATAGACATAATAGATATAGGTATAAAATATAGACAGAATAGATATAACAGATACAGTTATAAAATATAGACATAATAGATAGAGGTATAAAATATAGACATTATAGATATAAAAGATATAGGTATAAAATATAGAAATAATAGATATAGGTATGAAATATAGACATCATAGGTATAGGTATACAATACATACATAATGGATATAATAAATATGGGTATAAAATATAGACATAAAAGATATAGGTATAAAATATAGACATAATAGATATAATAGATATAAGTATCAAATATAGACATAATAGATATAACAGATATAGGTATAAAATATACACATAATAGATATAATAGATATAGGTATAAAATATAGACATAATAGATATAATAGATATAGGTATAAATTATAGATATAATAGATATAAATATAAAATATACAGATAATAGTGTTTTCTAAATATACAATCATATCATCTGCAAACAGGGACAATTTGACTTCTTCTTTTCCTAACTGGATACCCTTGATTTCTTTCTCTTGCCTGATTGCCCTAGCCAGAACTTCCAACACTATGTTGAATAGGAGTGGTGAGAGAGGGCATCCCTGTCTTGTGCCAGTTTTCAAAGGGAATTTTTCCAGTTTTTGCCCATTCAGTATGATATTAGCTGTGGGTTTGTCATAAATAGCTCTTATTATTTTGAGGTACGTTCCATCAATACCGAATTTATTGAGCGTTTTTAGCATGAAGGGTTGTTGAATTTTATCAAAAGCCTTTTCTGCATCTTCTTAGCAAACTATCAAAAGAACAGAAAACCAAACACCGCATGTTCTCACTCATAGGTGGGAACTGAACAATGAGATCACTTGGACTCGGGAAGGGGAACATCACGCACTGGGGCCTATCATGGGGAGGGGGGAGGGGGGAGGAGGGAGGGATTGCATTGGGGAGTTATACATGATATAAAAGATGAATTGATGGGTGCTGACGAGTTGATGGGTGCAGCACACCAACATGGCATAAGTATACATATGTAACAAACCTGCACGTTATGCACATGTAACCTAGAACTTAAAGTATAATAAAAATAAATAAATAAATAAATAAAAATATACAGATAATAGATATAATAGATATAGGTATAAAATATAGACATAATAGATATATGTATAAAACATAGACATAATATATATAGATATAGATGTAAAATATAGACATAATAGATACAGGTGTAAAATATAGACATAATAGATACAAAAGATATACGTATTAAATGTAGACATAATTGATATATGTATAAAATATAGACATAATAGATATAATAAATATAGGTATAAAATATAGACTTAATAGACATAAGTATACAATGTAGACATAATAGATATAATAGATATAGGTATAAAATATAGTAATAAAAGATATAAAATGTATAGGTATGAAATATAGACAATAGATATAACAGATATAAGTATAAAAAATAGACATAATAGATATAATAGACGTATAAAATACAGATATAATAGATATAATTGATAGAGTTATAAAATATACACATAATAGATATAATAGGTAGAGGGATAAAATATGGACATAAGAGATATAATAGATATAGGTATAAAATACAGACATAATAGAAATAATTGATAAAGGTATAAAATATAGACATAATAGATATAATAGATAAAGTTATAAAATATAGATATAGTGGATATAATAGATATAGGTAGAAAATATAGACATAATAGATATAATAGATATAGGAAAAAAATATAGACATAAGAGATATAATAGATAAAGATATAAAATAAAGTCATAATAGATATAACAGATATTGGAATAAAATACAGACATAATATAGGTATAAAATATAGACATAATAGATATAATAGATATAGGTATAAAATATAGACATAAGAGGTATAAGAGATATAGGTATAAAATACAGACATAAAAGATATAATCGATATAGGTATAAAATATAAACATAAGAGATATAGGTGTAAAATATAAACGTAATAGATATAATAGATATAGGTAAAAAATATAGACATAAGAGATATAATAGATATAGATATAAAATATAGACATAATAAATATAATCGATACAGGTATAAAATATAGACATAATAGATATCGGTATAAAGTAGAGACATAGAAGATATAATAGATATCTGGACAAAATATAGACATCATACATACAAAAGATATAGGTATAAAATATAGACATAATATATACAATAGATATAGGTATAAAATATGGGCATAATAGATATAATAGATATAGGTATAAGATACAGACATAATAGATATAATAGATATACGTATAAAATATGGACATAATAGATATTATAGATATAGGTATAAAATATAGACATAATAGATATAATAGATATAGGTATAAAATATAGACATAATAAATATAACAAATATAGGTATGAAATATAGACATAATAGATATCGGTGTAAAATATAGACAGAATACATATAACAGATATACTTCTAAAATATAGACATAATAGTTATAATAGATATAGGAATAAAATACAGAAATAAGAGATATAGGTGTAAAATATAGACATAATAGATACAGTAGATATAGGTATAAAATATAGACATAATAGATATAATATATGTATAAAATATAGACATAATAGATATAATAGATATAGGTATCAAATATAGACATAATAGATATAGTAGATATAGGTATAAAATATAGACATAATAGATATAATAGATATACGTATAAAATATGGACATCATAGTTATAATAGATATAGGTATAAAATATAGATATAATAGATATAGATATAGGTATAAAATATAGATAAAAAGATATAATAGATATAGGTATAAAATATAAATATAATATATATAGGTATAAAATATGGATATAATTGATATAATAGATATAGTTATAAAAAATAGACATATAGGGATAAAATATAGACATAATAGATACAATAGATATAGGTATAAAATATACAAATAATAGATATAATAGATATAGGTATAAAATATACACCTAATAGATATAATAGATATATGCATAAAATATATATATAATAGATATAGGTATTAAATATAGACAGAATAGACATAACAGATATGGTTATACAATATACAGATAATACTCATAATAGATATAGGTATAAAATCTGGACATAATAGGTATAGGTATAAAATACAGACATAATAGATACAGGTATAAAATACAGACATAATAGATGTAATAGATATAGGTAATAAATATAGACATAATAGATATAATAGATATAGGTATAAAATATACATATAATAAATATAGGTATAAAATACAGACATAATAGGTATAATAGATATAGGTATAAAATATAGACATAATAGATATAATAGATATAGGTATAAAATATACATATAATAAATATAGGTATAAAATACTGACATAGTAGGTATAATAGATTTAGGTATAAATATAGACATAATAGATATAATAGATACACGTTTGAAATATAGACATAATAGATATAATAGATATAGGTATAAAATATAGACATAATATATATAATAGATACACGTATAAAATATAGACATAATAGATATAATAGATATAGGTATAAAATATAGACATAATAGATACAATAGATATACATATAAAACCTAGACATAGTATGTATAATAGATATAGGTAAAAAATATGGACATAATAGATATAAGAGAGGTATAAAATTGAGACATAATAGATATAATAGACATAGGTATAAAATATAGACATAATAGATATAATAGATATAGGTATAAAATATAGACATAATAGGTATAGGTATAAAATATGGACATAATAGATAAAATAAAGGTATAAAATATAGACATAATAGATATAATAGATATAGGTAGAAAATATAGACATAATTGATATAGGTATAAAATATAGATATAATTGATATAATAGATATAGGTATAAAATATAGACATAATAGATATAATATATAGGTATAAAATATGGACATAATAGATATCATAGATAGAGGTATAAAATATAGACATAATAGATATAATAGATATAGGTATCAAATATAGACATGGTAGATATCATTGATAGAGTTATAAAATATAGCCATAATAGATATAGGTATGAAATATGGACATAAGAGATAAAATAGATATAGTTATAATATATAGGCATAAGGCCGGGCGAGGTGGCTCAAGCCTGTAGTCCCAGCCCTTTGGGAGGCCGAGACGGGCGGACCACGAGGTCAGGAGATCGAGACCCTCCTGGCTAACACGGTGAAACCTCGTCTTTACTAAAAATACAAAAAAATAGCCGGGTGAGGTGGCAGGGGCCTGTAGTCCCAGCTACTTGGGAGGCTGAGGCAGGAGAATGGCTAAAACCCGGGAGGCGGAGCTTGCAGTGAGCGAAGATGCGGCCACTGCACTCTCTCCTGGGCGACAGAGCGAGACTCTGCCTCAAAAAATAAAAAATAAAAAAATAAAATAAAATATAGGCATAAGAGTTATAATAGATATAGGTATAAAATATAGAAATAATAGATATAGGCATGAACTATAGACATAATAGATATTAGAGATACAGGTATAAAATAGAAACATAATAGATATAGGTACAAAATATAGATATAAGAGATATAATAGATATAGGTATAAAATGAAGACATAATGGATATCATAGAGATAGGTATAAAATATAGACATAAAAGATATAGGTATAAAATACAGACATAATCGATATAAAAGATATAGTTATAAAATATAGACATAGATATCATAGATAAATGTATAAAATATAGACATAATAGATAGACGTATGAAATATGGACATAATAGATATAACAGATATAGGTACAGAATATAGACATAATAGACATAATAGGTATAGGTATAAAATATAGACATAAGAGATATAATAGATATAGGTTTAAAATATAGACAATACATACAGAGATAAAAAATATAGAAAATAGATATAATAGATAGAGGTATCAAATATAAACATAATAGATATAGGTATAAAATATAGACATAATAGATGTAGGCATAAAATATAGACATAATAGGTATAATTAATACACGTATAAAATATTGACGTAATAGATATAGGTATAAAATATAGACATAATAGACATATTGGATATAGATATAAAATATAGACATAATAGATATAATAGATATAGGTATAAAATATAGGCATAATAGATATAATAGAGGTATAAAATATAGACATAATAGATATAACTGATAGAGTTATAAAATGTAGACATAATAGATATAATAGATTGATAAAATATAGACATAATAGATATAATAGATATAGGTATAAAATACAGACATAATAGATATAATAGATATAGGTGTAAAATATAGATAGATATAATAGGTATAGGTATTAAACATACACGTAATAGATATAGGTATAAAATATAGACATTATAGATATAATAGATGTAGGTATGAAATATAGACATATATATAATAGATACAGGTATAAATTATAGACATAATAGGTATAATTGATATAGGTATAAAATATAGACATATTAGATATAATAGATATAGGTATAAAGTATAGACATAAGAGATATAATAGATATAGGTATAAAACATAGACATAATAGATATAATAGATATAGGTACAAAATATAGACATAATAGATATAATAGATATAGGTACAAAATATAGACATAATAGATATAATAGATAAAGGTATAAAATATGGATATAATAGATATAGGTATAAAATATAGATATAGTAGATATAATAGATATACGTATAAAATATAGATATAATTTATATAGTCATAAAATTTAGACAAAATAGATATAGGTATAAAATATAGACATAATAGATATAATAGATATAGGTATTAAATATAGACATAATAGATATAGGTATAAAATATACACATAACAGATATAGGTATAAAATATAGACATAATAGATATAGGTATAAAATATAGACATAAAAGATATAATATAGGTATAAAATATATTCTTAATAGATATAGGTATACAATATAGACATAATAGATATAATATATATAGGTATAAAATATAGACATAATAGACATATTGGATATAGATGTAAAATATAGACATAATAGATATAATAGATATAGGTATAAAATATAGGCATAACAGATATAACAGAGGTATAAAATATAGACATAATATATATAATTGATAGAGTTATAAAATTGGTCTCATTAAGGGGAACATCACACAATGCGGCCTATTATTGGGAGGGGGGTGTGAGGAGGAGGAAGGGATTGCATTGGGGAGTTATACATGATATAAATGATCAATTGATGGGTGCTGACGAGTTGATGGGTGCAGCACACCAACATGGCATAAGCATACATATGTAACGAACCTGCAAGTTATGCACAGGTACCCTGGAACTTAAAGTATAATAAAAAATATATACATATATATAGACATAAACGATATAATAGACAGAAGGATAAAATATAGACATAATAGATATAATAGATATAGGTATAAAATACAGACATAATAGATATAATAGATATAGGTATAAAATATAGACATAATAGATATAATAAATATTGGTATAAAATATAGACGTAATATATACAGGTATAAAATATAGACATAATAGATATAATAGATGTAGGTATAAAATATAGACATACTAGATATAATAGTTATAGGTATAAATTATAGAACATAATATATATAAATGATATAGGTATAAAATATAGATATAATAGATATAATAGATATAGGTATAAAATATAGACATAATAGATATAATGGACATAGGTATACAATATAGACATAATAGACAAAATAGATATAGGTATAAAATATAGACATAATAGATATAATAGATACAGGTAAAAAATATAGACATAATAGACATAGGTATAATATAGAGACATAATAGATATAATAGATATAGGCATTAAATATAGACATAATAGATATAGGTATAAAATATAGACATAATACATATAGGTATAAATATACACATATTAGATATAATAAACATAGGTATAAAATATAGACATAATAGATATAGGTATAATATTTTGACATAATAGATATAATAGATATAAAAAAAATAGACATAATAGATAAAATAGATATAGATATAAAATACAGACAGAATAGATATAGGTATAAAATATACACATAATAGATATAATAGATATTGGTATAAAATATAGATATAATAGATAAAATAGATATAGGTGTAAAATATAGCCGTTATATACAGTTACAAAATATAGACATAATAGTTATAATAGATATAGGTATAAAATATAGATATAATAGATATAATAGATATACGTATAAAATATACACAGAATAGATATAATAGATATAGGTGTAAAATATACACATAATAGATACAGATATAAAAGATAGACATAATATATATAATGGATATAGGTATAAAATATAGACATAATATATAATTTTAAAATACAGACATAATCTATATAGATATAGATGTAAAATATAGACATAATATATAGTTATAAAATATAGACATAATAGATATAATAGATATAGGAGTAAAATATAGACATAATATATAGTTATAAAATATACACATAATATTTATAATGGATATAGGTATAAAATATAGACATAATAGATATAGGTATAATATTTAGACATAATAGATATAGGTATAAAATATTGACAAAATAGATATAATATATAAAGTTAAAAAATATAGACATAATATACTTAATATATATAGTTATAAAATATAGACATAAGAGATATAATAGATATAAGTATAAAATATAGACATAATAGATATAATAGATATAGGTATAAAAGACAGACCCAATAGATATAACAGATATCGTTATAAAAGATACACATATAGATATAAGAGATACAGGTATAAAATATAGATATAATAGATGTAATAGATATACGTATACAATATTGGCATAATAGGTATATTAAATGTAGGCATAACATACAGACATATTAGATATAATAGATATAGGTATAAAATATAGACATAATAGGTACAATAAATACAGGTATAAAATAGAGACATAATAGAAATAATAGATTTAGGCGTAAAATATATATAAAATAGATATAGGTATAAAATATAGATATAATACATATGATAGATACAAGTATAAAATATAGATATAATAGATATAATGGATATAGGTATAAAATGTAGATATAGATATAGATAAATATATGGATATAATAGATATAATAGATATAGGAGTAAAATATAGATATAATAGATATAGGTATAAAATGTTAACATAATAGATATAGTAGATATAGGTTAAAAATATAGACATATTATATAGGTATAAACTTAGTCATAATTGATATAATAGATATAGATATAAAATATAGACATAACAGTTATAATAGATGGAGATATAAAATATAGACATAGAAGATATAATACATTTAGGTATTAAATACAGACAAAATAAATATAATAGATATATTAATAAAATAGAGACATAATAGATATAATCCATATAGGTATAAGATGTAGACATAATGGATATAATAGATATACGTATAAAATATAGACATAATAGATATAATAGATATAGATATAAAGTATAGATAAAATAGATATACGTGTAAAATATAGATATAATAGATATAATAGATATAGGTATAAAATATAGATATAATAAATATAGGTATAAAATATAGACAGAATAGATATAATAGATGTACGTATCAAATATAGACATAATAGATAGAATACATATAGGTAAAATATAGACATAATAGATATAGGAGTAAAATACAGACATAGTGGATATAATAGATAAAGGTATGAAATATAGATATAATAGATATAGGTATAAATATAGATATAATAGATATAATAGATATACGTATAAAATATAGATATAATTGATATAGGCATAAAATATAGATATAAAAGATACAGATTTAAAATATACACATAATTGACATAATAGATATAGGTATATAATATAGACATAATAGATACAATAGAGAGATGTATAAAATGAAGACATAAGAGATATAATAAGTATAGGTTTAAAATATAGACATAATAGATATAACAGACATAGGTATAAAATATAGACATAGTAGATATAGGCATAAGTATAAAATATAGATATAATAGATATAGATATAAAATATAGAAATAATAGTTATAATAGATACAGGTATAAAATATACACATAATAGATATAATAGATATAGGTATAAAATATAGACATAATAGATATAATAGATATAGGTATAAAATATAGACATAATAGATATAATAGATATAGGTATAAAATATAGACCTAATAGACATAATAGATAGAGGTATAAAATGTAGACCTAATAGATATAATAGATAGAGGTATAAAATATAGACATAATAGATATAATAGAGCTATAAAATATAGACATAATAGACATAATAGAAAAAGGTATAAAATATCGACCTAATAGATATAATAGATAGAGGTATAAAACGTAGACATAATAAATATAATAGATACAGGTACAAAATATAGACATAATACATATAGGTATAAAATGTAGGCATAATAGATATAATAGGTATAGTTATAAAATATAAACATAATAGATATACGTATAAAATATGGACACAATATATGTAATAGATATAGGTATGAAATGTAGACATAATAGATATAGTCATAAAATATAGACATAACAGATATAATAGACATAGGTATAAAATATAGATACAATACATATAATAGATATAGGAATAAAATATAGATATAATAGTTATTATAGACATAGGTATAAAATATATAAATAATAGATATAATCGATATATTAGATATTGGCATAAAATACAGATATAATAGATAGAGTAATATACGTATAAAGTATAGATGTAATACATATAATAGATACAGGTACAAAATATAGATATAATATATATAGGTATAAAATACAGACATATTAGATATAATAGATACAGGTATAAAATATAGACAAAATAGATATAATAGTTATAGGTATAAAATATAGACATAATAGATATAGGTATATAATATAGACATATTAGATATAATAATTATAGTTATTAAATATACATATATTAGATATAATAGATATAGGTATAAAATATAGACAAAACAGATATCATAGTTATAGGTATAAAATATAGACATAATAGATGTAATATATATAGGTATAAAATACAGACATAATAGATATAAGAGATAAAAGCATAAAATACAGACATAATAGATATACGTATAAAATGCAGACAAAATAGATATAACAGATATAGGTATAAAATATAGACATAATATATATAAGAGATATAGGTATAAAATATAGACATAATAGATATAACAGATATAGGTATCAAATATAGACATCATAGATATAAGAGATATAGGTATAAAATATAGATAAAATAGATATAGATATAGGAACAAAATATAGATATAATAGCTATAGGTATAAAATACAGACATAATAGATATAGGTATAAAATATAGATATAATAGATATAATAGATATAGCTATAAAATATAGACATAATAGATTTAATAGGTATAGGTATAAAATATGGACATAATAGATAAAATAGATATAGGTATAAAATATATACATGATAGATATAGGTATAAAATATAGACAAAATAAATATAGGTATGAAATATAGACATAGATGTACTAGATATAGGTATAAAATATAAACATAATAGATATAATAGAGATGGGTATAAAATATAGACGTAATAGGTATAATAGATATAGGTATAAAATATAGACATAGTAGATATAATACATATAGGTATAAAATATAGACAAAACAGATATAGGTATAGAATATAGACATAGATATAATAGATATAGGTATAAAATATAAACAAAATACATATAATAGAGATGGGTATAAAATATAGACGTAATAGATATAATAATTATAGGTGTAAAATATAGACATAATAGATATAATAGATATAGTTATAAAATATAGACATAACAGATATAATAGATATAGGTATAAAATATAGACATAATAGATATAATAGATAATGATATAAAGTATTGACATAATAGATATAATAGATATTGGTATAAAATACAGACATAATAGATATAGGTGTAAAATATAGACATAATAGATATAATAGATATATGTATAAAATATAGACATAATAGATATAATAGATATAGGTATAAAATATAGACATAATATGTATAGATATAAAATATAGATATAATAGATATAGGTATTAAATACAGACATAATAGGTATTATAGATATAGGTATGAAATATAGACATAATAAATATAATAGATATAGGTATAAAATATAGAAATAATAGATATAGGTATAAAATAGAGACATAATAGATATAGGTATAAAATGGAGACATAATAGATATAATAGATATAGGTATAAAATAGAGACATAATAGATAAAGGTATAAAATAAAGATATAATAGATATAATAGAGGTATACAATATAGACATAATAGATATAGGTATAAAATATAGACATAATAGATATAATAGATATAGGTATAAAATATAGACACAACTGGTATAAAAATATAGGTATGAAATATAGATACAATAGATATAATAAATATATCTATAAGATATATACATAATAGATACAATAGATGCAGGTATAAAATAAGGACATAATAGATATAATAGATAGAGTTATAAAATATAGACATAATAGATATAATAGATATAGGTATAAAACATAGACATAATAGATATAACAGATATATGTATAAGATATAGACATAATCGATATAATAGATATAGGTATAAAATATAGAAATAATTGATATAATATATATAAGTATAAAATATAGACATAACTGGTATAAAAATATAGGTAGGAAATATAGACATAACAGATATAATAGATATACGTATAAGATATGTACATAATAGATACAATAGACACAGTTATAAAATATAGACACAATAGATATAATAGATATACATATAAAATATTTACATAATAAATATAGGTATAAAATACAGACATTTTAGATATAATCATTATAGGTGTAAAATATGGACATAAGAGATATAATAGATATAGGTATAAAATATAGACATAATAAATATAACAGATATAGGTATAAAATATAGACATAGTAGATATAATAGATATAGGTATAAAATATAGACATAATAGATATCGGTATAAAATATGGACATAATGGTTATAATAGATATAGGTATGAAATATAGACATAATAGATATAATAGGTATAGGTTTAAAATAAAAACATAATGGATATAATAGATACAGGTATAAAATTTAGACAAAATAGATACAATAGATATAGGTATAAAATATAGACATAATAGATATAATCGATATAGGTATAAAATATAGACATAGTAGATATAGGTATAAAATATATACATAATAGATATAATAGAAATAGTTATAAAATAGAGACATAATAGATAAAATAGATACAGTTATCAAATATAGACAGAATAATTATAATAGATATAGGTATAAAAATAGACATAAATGTTATAGGTATAAAATATAGATATAATGGTTATAATAGATATAGGTATGAAATATAGACATAAGAGATATAATAGGTAAAGGTATAAAATATAGACATAATAGATATAATAGATATAAGTATAAGATATAGAGATAATAGATATAACAGATATAGGTACAAAATATAGACATAATAGATATAATAGATATATGTATAAGAGATAGACATAATCGATATAATAGATATAGGTATAAAATATAGACAATATGGATATAATACATATAGGTATAATATATAGACATAATTGATAGATATAGGAATAAAATATAACGTAATTGAAATAGGTGTAAAATATAGACAAATTAGATATAAAAATATAGGTATAAAATATAGACATAATAGATATAATAGCTATAGGTATAAAATATAGACATAATAGATATAATAGATATAGGTATCAAATGTAGACATAATAGATATAATAGATATAGAATAAAATACAGACATAATTGAAATAGTTATAAAATATAAACATAATAGATAAAATAAAAATAGGTACACAATATAGACATAATAGATATAACAGATATATGTATAAGATATAGACATAATAGATATAATAGATATAGACTTGAAATATAGACATAATAGATATAATAGGTATAGGTATGAAATATAGACATAATAGATATAATAGATATACGTATAAGATATAGACATAATAGATGAAAGAGATATAGGTATAAAATATAGACATAATAGATATAATAGATAGAGGTTTAAAATATAGACATAATAGATATAACAGATATAGATATAAAATATAGACATAATAGATATAGGTATAAAATATAGACATATTAGATATAATAGAAATAGGTATAAAATATAGACATAATAGATATAGGTATAAAATATAGACATAGTTGATATAATAGATATAGGTATAAAATATAGACATAATAGATATAATAGACATAGGTATAAAATATAGACATATTAGATATAATAGATATAGGTATAAAATATAGACAGAGTAGATATAATAGATATAGCTATAAAATATAGGCATAATGGATATAATAGATATAGGTATAAAATATAGACATAATAGATATAAAACATATAGGTATAAAATATAGACATAATAGATATAGGTATTAACTATAGACATAATAGATATAATAGAAATAGGTATAAAATATAGACATAACAGATATAATAGATATAGGTATCAAATAGAGACATAATAATTTTAATAGATATTAGTATAAAATATAGACATAATAGATGTAATCCATATAGGTATAAAATATAGACATAATAGATAAATGTATAAAATATAAACATAAAAGATAAATATATGTCTAAAATATAAACATAATAAATATAATAGATATAGTTACAAAACAAAGAAATAATACATATAGTTATAAAATATAGACATCATAAATGTAATAGGTATAGTTATAAAATATAAACATATTAGATATAGGTATAAAATATAGACAGAATATATATAATAGATATAGTTATAAAATATAGACATAATAGATATAGTTATTAGATATAGACATAATAGATATAATAGATATAGGTATAAGCAGTGACATAATCGATATAATAGATATAGATATAAAATATAGACATAATAGATAAAATAGGTATAGGTATTAAATATAGACATAATAGATATAATAGATATATGTATAAGATATAGACATAATAAATACAATATATAGTTATAAAATATAGACATGATAGATATATGAGATATAGATATAAACTACAGACATAATAGATAGAATAGATATAGGTCTAAAATATAGACATAATAGATATCGTTATAAAATATAGACATAATGGATTTAATAGATATCGGTATAAAATATAGACATAATAGATATAATAGATATAGGTATAAAATATAGACATAATAGATATAATAGCTAAAGGTGTAGAATATAGGCATTATAGATATAGGTATAAAATATAGACATAATAGATATAATAGAAATAGGTATAAAATATATACATATATATAGTAGATATAGGTATAAAATATAAACATAATAGATATAATGGAGATGGGTATAAAATATAGACGTAATAGATATAATAGATATAGGAGTAAAATGTAGACATAGTAGATATAATAGATATAGGTATAAAATATAGACATAATGCATATCATAGATATAGGTTATAACATATAGACATACTAGATATAATAGATATAGGTATAAAATGTAGACATAATGCATATCATAGATATAGGTATAAAATATAGACATAATAGATATAATAGATATAGGTATAAAATATAGAAATAAAAGATATAGGTATTAAATATAGACATAATAGATATAATAGAAATAGGTATCAAATATAGACATAATAATTATTATAGATATAGGTATCAAATATTGACATAATATATATAGGTACAATGTACAGACATAATGGTTATATAGATATAGGTATGATATATAGACATAATAGATATAATAGGTATAGGTTTAAAATAAAGACATAATAGACATAATAGATAAAGCTATAAAATATAGACAGAGTAGATATAATAGACAGAGGTAAAAATTATAGACATAATAGATATAATAGATATAGGTATAAAACATAGACATAATAGATATAGGTATAAAATATAGACATAATATATAATATAGATATGGGTGTAAAATATAGACAAAATAGATATAGGTAATAAAAATATAGACATAGATATAGTAGATATAGGTATAAAATATAAACGTAATAGATATAATAGAGATGGGTATAAAATATAGACCTAATAGATATAATAGACATAGGAGTAAATATAGACATAGTAGATGTAATAGATATAGGTATAAAATATAGACCATAATAGATATAATAGATATGTGTATAAGATATAGACATTATCGATATAATAGATATAGGTATAAAATATAGACATAATGGATATAATAGATATATGTATAAGATACAGACATATTCGATATACTAGATACAGATATAAAATATAGACATAATAGATGTAATAGATATAGGTATAAAATACAGACATAATTGATATAATTGATTATAGGAATAAATGTAGACATAATTGAAATAAGTATAAAATATAGACAACAGAGATATAAAAGATATAGTTAAAAATATAGACATAATAGATATAATAGATATAAGGATTAAAATATAGACATAATAGATATAATAGATATAGGTATAAAATATAGACATAATAGATATAGATATAAAATATAGCCATAATAGATTTAATAGATATAGGTATAAAATATAGACATACTAGATATCGGTATGAAATATAGACATAATAGATATAATAGATATAGGTATAAAATATAGACATACTGGTTTAAAAATATAGGTATGAAATATAGACATAATCGATATAGGTATAAAATATACACATAATAGATATAATGGATATATGTATAAGATATAGACGTAATAGATATAATAGATATATGTATAAGATATAGACATAATAGATAGAATAGATATAGATATAAAATATAGACATAATAGATATAATAGGTAAAGGTATGAAATAGAGACATAATAGATATACTAGATATATGTATAAGATATACACATAATAGATACAAAAGATAATCGGTATAAAATATAGACATAATAGATATAATAGATATAGGTATAAAATATAGAAATAATAGATATAATAGATAAAGGTGTGTAAAATACAGGCATTATAGATATAGGTATAAAATATACACATAATAGATATAATAGAAATAGGTAGAAAATATAGACATAGATATAGTAGATATAGGTATAAAATATAAACATAGTAGATATAATGGAGATGGCTGTAAATATAGACGTAATAGATATAATAGATATAGGTATAAAATATAAACATAATCCATATAATCGATACAGGTATAAAATATAGACATAACAGATATAGGTATGATGTATGGACATAATATATATAATAGATATAGGTATAACATATAGACATAATACATTAATAGATATAGGTATAAAATATAGACATAATAGATATAATAGATATAGGTATAAATATAGATACAACAGATATAATAGATATCCGTAAAAAATATAGATACAATAGATATTGGTATGAAACATAGATATAATAGATATAATAGAATACATATATAAATAAAGACATAATAGATAAAATTATAAAATAAAAATATAATAGTTATCATAGATAGAGGTATGAAATATAGATATAATATATATAGGTATAAAATATAGTTATAATAGATATAGGTATAAAATACAGATATAATAGATTTAATAGATATAGATTTAAAATATAGACATAATAGATATGATAGATAAAGATATAGTATATACACGTAATAGATATAATAGATATAGGTATAAAATATAGACATAATAGATATAATAGATATAGGTATAAAATATAGTAATAAAACATATAATACATATAGGTATGAAATATAGATATAATAGATATAACCGATATAAGTATAAAAATAGACATAATAAATATAGGTATAAATATAGGCATAATAGACATAATAGATATAGGTATAAAATATAGATATATATAGCTATAAATTATAGTTATAATAGATAAAGGTATAAAATATCGACCTATTAGAATTAGGGATATGAATAGATATAGGTTATAAAACATAGACACATAGTTTGATATATATTGGGTATAAAATATAGACATAATAACCTTTGATAAATACAGGTATAAAATATAGACATAATAGATATAATAGATATTAGGTATAAAATCTTAGACATACTAGATATAGGCTATAAACTCTCGCTATAACAGATTATCATAGTCGTCATATCAAAATAGTCGGCACAATAGATGTAAATAGATATAGGTATACATATAGCCATAATAGATATAGGTTATATATATATACATAATAGATATAATAGATATAGGTATAAAATATAGACATAATAAATATAAAGATATAGATAAAATATAGATATTATCGCTATAGGTTAAAATGTAGACATAATACATATTCTAGATTTAGGTATAATATACAGTTATAATAGATATAGGTATAAAATGATAGATTATAGATATAGGGATAAATTACAGGACATAATAATATAATATATGTAGGTATAAAATGTACACAACAGATATAATAGATGTAGGTATACAAACATAGAAATAATAGATATAATCGATATAGGTATAAACTATTGATATAATAGATATAATACATATAGGTATAAAATGTAGACAGAATAAATATAATAGATATAGGTATGAAGGGTACACATAATAGATATAATAGACATAATACTTGTAATAGATATAGGTATAAAATATAGACATAATCGATATAGGTAACATATTTAGACATAATAGATATAATAGATATTGGTATAAAATATAGACCTAATACATATAATAAATATAGGTATAAAATATAGACTTAATATATATAGGTATAAAATATAGGACATAATAGATATAGTATATATAGGAAAAAATATAGATAGACAACATAGATACAGGTATAAAATATAGACATAATAGATATAATAGATATAGATATAAAATATACACATATTAGATATTATAGATATAGGTATAAAATATAGACATAATAGATATAAGTATAAAATAGAGACATAATAGAAATAATAGATATAGTTATAAAATTTAGACGTAATAGATATTATAGATATAGGTATACAATATAGATATAATAGATATAATAGATATAGGTATAAAAAATAGATATAATAGATACAGGTATAAATACAGACAATAGATATAATAGGTATAGGTAAAAAGTATAGATATAATAGATATAATTATCAAATATAAATATAATAGATATAATAGATATAGGTAAATAATACAGATATAATGGATATAGTTATAAAATATGGTTATAATAGATATAAGTATAAAATATAGATATAATAGATGTAGTAGATACAGGCATAAAATATAGACATAATTATATAATAGATATAGGTGTAAAATATAGACATAATAGATATAATAGATATAGGTATAAAAATACAAACATAATAGATATAATAGATATAGGTATAAAATATAGAAATAATAGATATAGGTATAAAATAGAGACATAATAGATATAATAGATGTAGTTATGAAATACAGACATAATAGATATAATAGATATAGGTATAAAATAATAGACAAAATAGATATGATACATATAGGTATGAAAATATAGACATAATAGATATAAAAAGATATAGGTATAAAATATAGACATAATAGATATGATAGAAATCG
Source organism: Rhinopithecus roxellana (assembly GCF_007565055.1). Classification (NCBI taxonomy): domain Eukaryota; kingdom Metazoa; phylum Chordata; class Mammalia; order Primates; family Cercopithecidae; genus Rhinopithecus; species Rhinopithecus roxellana. The sequence goes on from NW_022142684.1 coordinate 30,026, forward strand.
GTATGAAATATAGACATAATAGATAGATATAGGTATAAAATATAGACAAAATAGATATAATAGATATAGGTATAAAATATAGACATTATAGCTATAACAGATATAGTTATAAAATATAGACATAATAGTTATAATAGATATGGGTATAAAATATAGACATAATAGATATAGGTACAAAATTTAGACATAATAGATATAATAGATATAGGTATAAAATATAGACATAATAGATATAATAGATATAGGTATAGAATGTAGACATAATAGATATAATAGATATAGGTATAAAATATAGAAATAATAGATATAGGTATAAAATAGAGACAAATAGATATAGGTATAAAATAGAGACATAAGAGATATAATACATATAGTTATAAAATATAGACGTAATAGATATAGGTATAAAATATAGACATAATAGATATAGGTATAAAATACAGACATAATAGATATAATAGATACACGTACAAAATATAGACATTATACATATAGGTATAAAATATAGACATAATAGATATAATAGATACAGTTATAAAATATAGACATAATAGATATAATAGATATAGGTATAAAATAAAGACATAATAGATATAGGTATAAAATACGGACAAATAGATATAGGTGTAAAATATAGACATAATAGATATACCTATAAAATATAGACATAACAGTTATAATAGATACAGGTATGAAATATAGACATAATAGATATAATAGATATAGGTATAAAATATAGCCATTATAGATATAATAGATATAGGTAGAAAATATAGACACAATAGTTACAGGTATAAAGTGTAGACATAATAGATATAATGGATATAGGTATGAAATACAGACATAATAGATATATAGATATAGGTACAAAATATAGACATAAAAGATATAATAGATAGGGATATAAAATATAGATATAATAGATATATTGGATATGGGCATCAAATATACATATAATAGATATAGGTATAAAATATAGATATAGTGGATGTAATAGCTATAGGTATAATTTATAGACATAATAGATATAATAGATAAGGATATAAAATAAAGAGATAATAGATATAATAAATATCGGTATAATATATAAACATAAATGATATAATAGATATAGGTGTAAAATACAGCCATAGATATAATTGATATAGGCATATAGATATAATAGACATAATAATAAAATATAAATATAATAGATATAATAGATATAGGAATGAAATATAGATAACAGAAATATAGGTATAAAATATAGACATAATAGATATAGGTATAAAATATAGACATACTACTTGTAATAGATATAGGTATAAAATATAGACATAATCGATATAGGTAACATATTTAGACATAATAGTTATAATAGATATTGGTATGAAATATAGACCTAATACATATAATAAATATAGGTATAAAATATAGACTTAATATATATAGGTATAAAATATAGACATAATAGATATAGTATATATAGGAAAAAATATATAGATAGACATAATAGATACAGGTATAAAATATAGACATAATAGATATAATAGATATAGATATAAAATATACACATATTAGATATAATAGATATAGGTATAAAATATAGACATAATAGATATAAGTATAAAATAGAGAAATAATAGAAATAATAGATATAGTTATAAAATTTAGACGTAATAGATATTATAGATATAGAAAATATAGATATAATAGATATAATAGATATAGGTATAAAAAATAGATATAATAGATACAGGTATAAAATACAGACAATAGATTAATAGATATAGGTAAAAAGTATAGATATAATAGATATAATTATCAAATATATATATAATAGATATAATAGATATAGGTAAATAATACAGATATAATGGATATAGGTATAAAATATGGTTATAATATAAGTATAAAATATAGATATAATAGATGTAGTAGATACAGGCATAAAATATAGACATAATATATATAATAGATATAGGTGTAAAATATAGACATAATAGATATAATAGATATAGGTATAAAATACAAACATAATAGATATAATAGATATAGGTATAAAATATAGAAATAATAGATATAGGTATAAAAAGAGACATAATAGATATAATAGATGTAGTTATGAAATACAGACATAATAGATATAATAGATATAGGTATAAAATAATAGACAAAATAGATATGATATATAAGGTATGAAATATAGACATAGATATAAAAGATATAGGTATAAAATATAGACATAATAGATATGATAGAAATCGGTATGAAATATAGACATAATAGATAGATAGAGGTATAAAATATAGACAAAATAGGTATAATAGATATAGGTATAAAATATAGACATTATAGCTATAACAGATATAGTTATAAAATATAGACATAATAGTTATAATAGATATGGGTATAAAATATAGACATAATAGATATAGGTACAAATTTAGACAAAATAGATATAATAGATATAGGTATTAAATATAGACATAATAGATATATATATATAGGTATAAAATGTAGACATAATAGATATAATAGATATAGGTATAAATATAGAAATAATAGATATAGGTATAAAATAGAGACATAATAGATATAGGTATAAAATAGAGACATAAGAGATATAATAGATATAGTTATAAATATAGACGTAATAGATATAGGTATAAAATATAGACATTATAGATATAAGAGATATAGTTAAATATATAGACATAATAGTTATAATAGATATAGGTATAAAATATAGACAATAGATATAAGAGATATAGTTATAAAATATAGACATAAGAGGTATAATAGATATAGGTATAAAATGTAGACATAATAGATATAATAGATACAGGTATAATATATAGACATAATAGATATAGGTATAAAATATAGACATAAAGATATAATAGATATAAGTAAAATTTACACATAATAGATGTAATAGATATAGGTGTAAAATACAAACATAATAGATACAGATATAAAATACAGACATAATACATATAATGGATATAGGTATAAAAGATAGACATAATATATAGTTATGAAATGTAGACATAATAGATAAAATAGATATAGGTGTAAAATATAGACATAATATACAGTTATAAAATATAGACACAATAGTTATAATAGATATAGGTATAAAATATAGACTAATATATATAGGTATAATATTTAGACATAATAGATATAATAGATATCGGTATAAAATATAGACATAATAGATATAATAGATATAGGTATAAAATATACAAATAATAGATATAATAGATATAGGTAAAATATAGACATAATAGATATAGGTATAAAAGAGAGACATAATAGATATTATAGATATAGTTATAAAATATAGACGTAATAGACATTATAGATATAGGTATAAAATATAAACATAATAGATATAATAGATATTGGTATAAAATATAGACATAATAGATATAATAGATATAGGTATGAAATACAGACAAAATAGATATAATAGATATAGATATAAAATATAGACATCATAGATATGATATATATAGGTGTAAAATACAGACGTAATAGATATGATAGATACAGGTATAAAATACAAACATAATAGATATAATAGAAATAGGTATAAAATATAGACACAATACGTATAATAGACATAGGTATAAAACGTAGACATAATAGGTATAACAGATACAGGTATAAAATATAGATATATAGATATAGGTATAAAATATAGATACAATAGATATAATGGATATGGGTATCAAATATACATATAATAGATATAGGTATAAAATATAAATATAGTGGATATAATAGATATAGGTATGAAATATAGACATAATAGATATAATAGATATAGTTTAAATATAGACATGATAAATATATGATAAAGATATAATATATAGACATAGATATAAAGATATTTGTAAAAATATAGACATATGAGATATAGGTAAAATATAGACATAATAGATATAATACATATAGGTAAAAAATATAGACATAAGACGAAGCATAGATATAGGGA
>NW_022142685.1:0-5000 GCF_007565055.1 Rhinopithecus roxellana
CTCAGGGTTAGGGTTAGGGTTAGGGTATAGGGTAGTGTGAGTGTCAGTGGTTCGGCCCCGCCCACGCCCGGGACAGCCACGGCCCCCGGTCCCGCCCCCGCCGCCTCCTGGCCACGCCCCCCCGGCGGGCGGGGGCCCCGGCCGGCGGGCGCGCGATTACCTTCCGCGAAGTGCTTTTCACGGCGGGCACGCTAGGCCCGCGCCAGCGCCATTTTTTCGCCCCCGGGCCGCCCGGAAACGCCCCTGGGCGGGCATAGGGTTTGGGTTAGGGTTAGTCGTTAGGGGTTAGGGTTTTAGGTTAGGGGAGTCGTGTCAGGGTTCGGGTTAGGGTAGGGTTCTGGGTAGGGTTAGGGTTAGGGTTAGGGTAGGGTTAGGGTAGGTTTAGGGTGAGTGTCAGGGTTCGGCCCCGCCCACCGCCCGGAATGCCACGCCCCCGTCCCGCCCCCAGCCGGCCTCCTGGCCACGCCCCCCCCTGCGGGCGGAGCCCAGGCCGGCGGCGCGCGACTTAACCTTCCGCGAAGCCGGTTTCCCGGCGGCCGCTAGGCCCGCGCCCCGCGCATTTTTTCGCCCTCGGGCCGCCGAAACGCCCCCTGGCGGCATAGGGGTTTGGTTTAGGGTTAGGGTTAGGGTTAGGGTTCGGGTTAGGGTTAGGGTTAGGGTTAGGGTTAGGTAGGGTGAGTGGCAGGGTTCGGCCCGCCCACGCCCGGGACATTGCCATCGCCCCCGTCCGCCCCCAGCGCCTCTGCCCACGCCCCCACGGCGGGCGGGGGCCCCGGCCGGCGGCGGCGGATATACCTTACGCGAGCGGTTCCGGCGGCCGCTAGGCCCGCGCCCAGCGCCATTTTTTCGCCCTCGGTGCCGACTCGGAAACGCCCCCTGGCGGCATGGGTTTGGGTTAGGGTTAGGGTTAGGGTTAGGGTTGGGTTTACGGTTAGGGTTAGGGTTAGGGTTAGGGTTAGGTACAGGGGAGGTGAGTGTCAGTGTTCGGCCCGCCCACCGCCGGGACATGCCCACAGCCCCCGTCCCGGCCCCCAAGCCGCTCCTTGCCACGCCCGCCCGGCGTGCGGGGGCCCCGGCCGCGGCGAGCGGAATTAACTTCCGCGAAGCGGTTACAGGCGGCCGCTAGGCACGCTGCCCGCGCCATTTTTCCGCCCTCGGGGCCGCTAGGAAACGCCCCCTGGGGCCATATGGTTTGGTTAGGGTTTCGGGTTTAGGGTTCAGGGTCTAGGGGTTACGGTTAGGGTTAGGGTTAGGGTTCCGGGTTAGTGTGAGTGTCAGGTTCGGGCCCCGCCACGCCGGGGACATGCCACGGCCCCCGTCCGCCCCCAGCCGCCTCCTGGCCCACGCCCCCCCGCGGGGCGGGGGACCCGGCCGCGGCGCGCGACCTTACATTCCGCATAACGGTCCCGGCGGCCGCCGAGGCCGCGCCCAGCGCATTTTTTCGCCCCCGGGTCGCCCGGAAACGCACCCTGGCGGCATAGGGTTTGGGTTGGGTAGGGTTTTAGGGTTAGGGTTAGGTTTCGGGTGAGGTGTCCGGTGTTCTGGTTAGGGTTAGGGTTGGGTTAGGGTAGGGTTAGGTGTTAGGGTTAGGGTCTAGGGTTAGGGTTAGGTTTAGGGTGCGTGTCAGGTTCGCCCCGCCCACCGCCCGGGACCAGCCACGCCCCCGGTCCCCGCCCCCAGCCGCCTCCTGGCCACAGCCCCCGGGCGGGGGGGCACCGGCCGGCGGCGCGCGACTTACCTTCCGGCGAAGCGGTCCCGGGGACGCTAGGCCGCGCCCAGCGCCATTTTTTCGCCCTCTGGCCGCTCGGAAAAACGCCCCTGGCGGGCAATAGGGTTTGGGTTAGGGTTAGGGTTTAGGTTAGGGTTTCGGGTTAGGTTAGGGTTTTAGGGTAGGGTTGGGTGAGGTCGGTTCGGCCCCGCCACCTCAGGGGACATGCACGACCTCGCTCCCGCCCCCAGCCGCCTCCTGGCCACGCCCCCCCGGCGGCGGGGGGCCCCGGCCGGCGGCGCGCGACTACCTTCCGCGACGCGGTTTCTCCCCCCCTCCCCTTCCTGGCGGCCGCTCGGCCCTGCCGCCCAGCGCCATTTTTCGCCCTCGGGCCGTTCGAATACGCCCCCTGGTGGATAGGGTTTGGGTTAGGGTCGGGTTTTCAGGTGTTGTGTTAGGGTTATGGTCGGGTTAGCTGTTTAGTGTGAGTGGTCAGGGGTTAGGGTGAGGTCACGGGTCGGCCCCGCCCACCGCCCGGGACATGCCACGCCCCCGTCCGCCCCAGCGCCTCCTGGCCACGCCCCCCCGGCGGGCGGGGGCCCCGGCCGTCGGCGCGCGACTTACCTTCCGACGAACGGTTCCCGGCGGCCGCTAGGCCCGCGCCCAGCGCCATTTTTTGCCATCGGTCCGCTCGGACAACGCCCCTCGGCGGCATAGGGTTTGGGTAGGGTTAGGGTTAGGGTTAGGGTTAGGGTTAGTTTTAGGGTTAGGGTTAGGGTTACGGGTTAGGGTGAGGGTGAGTGTCAGGGTTCGGCCCGCCCCCCCTCCATACCGCCCGGGACCTGCGACACGCCCCCGTCCCGCCCCCAGCCGCTTCCTGGCTCACGCCCCCCCGGCGGGCGGGGGGCCCGGACGGGGCGCGCGATCTTACCTCCGCGGAGAGCGGTTTCCCGGCGGCCCGCTAGGGCCCGTCGCCCAGCGCCCATTTTTCGCCCCGGGGCCGCCCGGAAAACGCCCCCCTTGCGGGCATAGGGTTGGGTTAGGGTTCGGGGGTTAGGGTTAGGGTTAGCGGTCGGGGAGTGTTCAGGGTTCGGGTTAGGGTTAGGGTTCGGTTAGGGTTCGGGTTAGGGTTAGGGTTAGGGTTCGGGTTTTTAGGGTGCGTGGTCAGGGTTCGGCCCCGCCCACCGCCCGGGACATGCCACGCCCCCGTCCCGCCCAGCCGCCTCCTGGCCACGCCCCCCCGGCGGGCGGGGGCCCCGGCCGGCGGCGCGCGACTTACCTTCCGCGAAGCGGTTCCCGGCGGCCGCTAGGCCCGCGCCCAGCGCCATTTTTTCGCCCTCGGGCCGCCGGAAACGCCCCCTGGCGGCATAGGGTTTGGGTTAGGGTTAGGGTTAGGGTTAGGTTAGGGTTAGGGTTGGGTTAGGGTTAGGGTTAGGGTTAGGGTGAGTGTCAGGGTTCGGCCCCGCCCACCGCCCGGGACTGCCACGCCCCCAGCCGCCTCCTGGCCACGCCCCCCCGGCGGGCGGGGGCCCCGGCCGGCGGCGCGCGACTTACCTTCGCGAAGCGGTTCCCGGCGGCCGCTAGGCCCGCGCCCAGCGCCATTTTTTCGCCCTCGGGCCGCCGGAAACGCCCCCTGGCGGCATAGGGTTTGGGTTAGGGTTAGGGTTAGGGTTAGGGTTAGGTTAGGGTTAGGGTTAGGGTTAGGGTTAGGGTTAGGGTTAGGGTGAGTGTCAGGGTTCGGCCCCGCCCACCGCCCGGGACTGCCACGCCCCCGTCCCGCCCCCAGCCGCCTCCTGGCCACGCCCCCCCGGCGGGCGGGGGCCCCGGCCGGCGGCGCGCGACTTACCTTCCGCGAAGCGGTTCCCGGCGGCCGCTAGGCCCGCGCCCAGCGCCATTTTTTCGCCCTCGGGCCGCTCGGAAACGCCCCCTGGCGGCATAGGGTTTGGGTTGGGTTAGGGTTAGGGTTGGGTTAGGGTTAGGGTTAGGGTTAGGGTTAGTGTTAGGGTTAGGGTTAGGGTTAGGGTAGGGTGAGTGTCAGGGTTCGGCCCCGCCCACCGCCCGGGACATGCCACGCCCCCGTCCCGCCCCCAGCCGCCTCCTGGCCACGCCCCCCCGGGCGGGGGCCCCGGCCGGCGGCGCGCGACTTACCTTCCGCGAAGCGGTTCCCGGCGGCCGCTAGGCCCGCGCCCAGCGCCATTTTTTCGCCCTCGGGCCGCCGGAAACGCCCCCTGGCGGCATAGGGTTTGGGTTGGTTAGGGTTAGGGTTAGGGTTAGGGTTAGGGTTAGGGTTGGTTAGGGTTAGGGTTAGGGTTGGGTGAGTGTCAGGGTTCGGCCCCGCCCACCGCCCGGGACATGCCACGCCCCCGTCCCGCCCCCAGCCGCCTCCTGGCCACGCCCCCCCGGCGGGCGGGGGCCCCGGCCGGCGGCGCGCGACTTACCTTCCGCGAAGCGGTTCCCGGCGGCCGCTAGGCCCGCGCCCAGCGCCATTTTTTCGCCCTCGGGCCGCTCGGAAACGCCCCCTGGCGGCATAGGGTTTGGGTTAGGGTTAGGGTTAGGGTTGTGTTAGGGTTAGGGTTAGGGTTAGGGTTAGGGTTAGGGTTAGGGTGAGTGTCAGGGTTCGGCCCCGCCCACCGCCCGGGACCGCCCCCGCCCCCAGCCGCCTCCTGGCCACGCCCCCCCGGCGGGCGGGGGCCCCGGCCGGCGGCGCGCGACTTACCTTCCGCGAAGCGGTTCCCGGCGGCCGCTAGGCCCGCGCCCAGCGCCATTTTTTCGCCCTCGGGCCGCCGGAAACGCCCCCTGGCGGCATATGGGTTGGGTTAGGGTTAGGGTTAGGGTTAGGGTTAGGGTTAGGGTTAGGGTTAGGGTTAGGGTTAGGGTTAGGGTTAGGGTGAGTGTCAGGGTTCGGCCCCGCCCACCGCCCGGGACATGCCACGCCCCCGTCCCGCCCCCAGCCGCCTCCTGGCCACGCCCCCCCGGCGGGCGGGGGCCCCGGCCGGCGGCGCGCGACTTACCTTCCGCGAAGCGGTTCCCGGCGGCCGCTAGGCCCGCGCCCAGCGCCATTTTTTCGCCCTCGGGCCGCCGGAAACGCCCCCTGGCGGCATAGGGTTTGGGTTAGGGTTAGGGTTAGGGTTAGGTTAGGGTTAGGGTTAGGGTTAGGGTTAGGGTTAGGGTTAGGGTGAGTGTCAGGGTTCGGCCCCGCCCACCGCCCGGGACCGCCCGCCCCCAGCCGCCTCCTGGCCACGCCCCCCGGCGGGCGGGGGCCCCGGCCGGCGGCGCGCGACTTACCTTCCGC
>NW_022142685.1:10000-14312 GCF_007565055.1 Rhinopithecus roxellana
GCCAGCGCCATTTTTCGCCCTCGGGCCGCCGGAAACGCCCCCTGGCGGCATAGGGTTTGGGTTAGGGTTAGGGTTAGGGTTAGGGTTAGGGTTAGGTTGGGTAGGGTTAGGGTTAGGGTTAGGGTTAGGGTGAGTGTCAGGGTTCGGCCCGCCCACCGCCCGGGACATGCACACGCCCCCAGCCGCCTCCTGGCCACGCCCCCCCGGCGGGCGGGGCCCCGGCCGGCGGCGCGCGACTTACCTTCCGCGTAGCGGTTCCCGGCGGCCGCTAGGCCCGCGCCCAGCGCCATTTTTTCGCCCTCGGGCCGCCCGGAAACGCCCCCTGGCGGCATAGGATTTGGGTTAGGGTTAGGGTTAGGTGTTAGGGTTAGGGTTAGGGTTAGTGTTAGGTTAGGTTAGGGTGAGGGTCAGGGTGAGTGTCAGGGTTCGGCCCCGCCCACCGCCCGGGACTGCCACGCCCCCGTCCCGCCCCAGCCGCCTCTGGCCACGCCCCCCCGGCGGGCGGGGGCCCCGGCCGGCGGCGCGCGACTTACCTTCCGCGAAGCGGTTCCCGGCGGCCGCTAGGCCCGCGCCCAGCGCATTTTTTCGCCCTCGGGCCGCCTCGGAAACCCCCCTGGCGGCATAGGGTTGGGTTAGGGTTAGGGTTAGGGTTAGGGTTAGGGTTAGGGTTAGGGTTAGGGTGAGTGTCAGGGTTCGGCCCCGCCCACCGCCCGGGACATGCCACGCCCCCGTCCCGCCCCCAGCCGCCTCCTGGCCACGCCCCCCCGGCGGGCGGGGGCCCGGCCGGCGGCGCGCGACTTACCTTCCGCGAAGCGGTTCCCGGCGGCCGCTAGGCCCGCGCCCAGCGCCATTTTTTCGCCCTCGGGCCGCCGGAAACGCCCCCTGGCGGCATAGGGTTTGGGTTAGGGTTAGGGTTAGGGTTAGGTTAGGTTAGGGTTAGGGTTAGGGTTAGGGTTAGGGTTAGGGTGAGTGTCAGGGTTCGGCCCCGCCCACCAGCCCGGGACCTGCCACGCCCCCAGCCGCCTCCTGGCCACCCCCCCGGCGGGCGGGGGCCCCGGCCGGCGGCGCGCGACTTACCTTCCGCGAGCGGTTCCCGGCGGCCGCTAGGCCCGCGCCCAGCGCCATTTTTTCGCCCTCGGGCCGCCGGAAACGCCCCCTGGCGGCATGGGATTGGGTTAGGGTTAGGGTTAGGGTTAGGGTTAGGGTTAGGGTTAGGTTAGGGTTAGGGTTAGGGTGAGGGTAGGGTGAGTGTCAGGGTTCGGCCCCGCCCACCGCCCCGGACATGCCACGCCCCCGTCCCGTCCCAGCCGCCTCCTGGCCACGCCCCCCCGGCGGGCGGGGGCCCCGGCCGGCGGCGCGCGACTTACCTTCCGCGAAGCGGTTCCCGGCGGCCGCTAGGCCCGCGCCCAGCGCCATTTTTTCGCCCTCGGGCCGCCGGAAACGCCCCCTGGCGGCATAGGGTTTGGGTTAGGGTTAGGGTTAGGGTTAGGGTTAGGGTTAGGGTTAGGGTTAGGGTTAGGGTTAGGGTTAGGGTGAGTGTCAGGGTTCGGCCCCGCCCACCGCCCGGGACCTGCCACGCCCCCAGCCGCCTCCTGGCCACGCCCCCCCGGCGGGCGGGGGCCCCGGCCGGCGGCGCGCGACTTACCTTCCGCGAAGCGGTTCCCGGCGGCCGCTAGGCCCGCGCCCAGCGCCATTTTTTCGCCCTCGGGCCGCCGGAAACGCCCCCTGGCGGCATAGGTTTGGGTTAGGGTTAGGGTTAGGGTTAGGGTTAGGGTTAGGGTTAGGTTAGGTTAGGGTTAGGGTTAGGGTCAGGTGAGTGTCAGGGTTCGGCCCCGCCCACCGCCCGGGACTGCCACCCCCCGTCCCGCCCCCAGCCGCCTCCTGGCCACGCCCCCCCGGCGGGCGGGGGCCCCGGCCGGCGGCGCGCGACTTACCTTCCGCGAAGCGGTTCCCGGCGGCCGCTAGGCCCGCGCCCAGCGCCATTTTTTCGCCCTCGGGCCGCTCGGAAACGCCCCCTGGCGGCATAGGGTTTGGGTTAGGGTTAGGGTTAGGGTTAGGGTTAGGGTTAGGGTTAGGGTTAGGGTGAGTGTCAGGGTTCGGCCCCGCCCACCGCCCGGGACATGCCACGCCCCCGTCCCGCCCCCAGCCGCCTCCTGGCCACGCCCCCCCGGCGGGCGGGGGCCCGGCCGGCGGCGCGCGACTTACCTTCCGCGAAGCGGTTCCCGGCGGCCGCTAGGCCCGCGCCCAGCGCCATTTTTTCGCCCTCGGGCCGCTCGGAAACGCCCCCTGGCGGCATAGGGTTTGGGTTAGGGTTAGGGTTAGGTTAGGGTTAGGGTTAGGGTTAGGGTTAGGGTGAGTGTCAGGGTTCGGCCCCGCCCACCGCCCGGGACATGCCACGCCCCGTCCCGCCCCCAGCCGCCTCCTGGCCACGCCCCCCCGGCGGGGGGGCCCCGGCCGGCGGCGCGCGACTTACCTTCCGCGAAGCGGTTCCCGGCGGCCGCTAGGCCCGCGCCCAGCGCCATTTTTTCGCCCTCGGGCCGCTCGGAAACGCCCCCTGGCGGCATAGGGTTTGGGTTAGGGTTAGGGTTAGGGTTAGGGTTAGGGTTAGGGTTAGGGTTAGGGTTAGGGTTAGGGTTAGGTTAGGGGTTAGGGTTAGGGTTAGGGTTGGGTTGGTTAGGGTTAGGGTTAGGGTTAGGGTAGGCAAGGGTTAGGGTTAGGGTTAGGGTTAGGGTTAGGGTTAGGGTTAGGTTATGTTAGGGTAGGGTTAGGGTGTGTGTCAGGGTTCGGCCCCGCCCACGCCCGGGACTGCCACGCCCCCGTCCCGCCCCAGCCGCCTCCTGGCCACGCCCCCCCGGCGGGCGGGGGCCCCGGCCGGCGCGTGCGACTTACCTTCCGCGAAGCGGTTCCCGGCGGCCGCTAGGCCCGCGCCCAGCGCCATTTTTTCGCCCTCGGGCCGCCCGGAAACGCCCCCTGGCGGCATAGGGTTTGGGTTAGGGTTAGGGTTAGGGTTAGGGTTAGGGTTAGTGTTAGGGTTAGGGTTAGGGTGAGGGTAGGGTGAGTGTCAGGGTTCGGCCCCGCCCACCGCCCGGGACATGCCACGCCCCCGTCCCGCCCCAGCCGCCTCCTGGCCACGCCCCCCGGCGGGCGGGGGCCCCGGCCGGCGGCGCGCGACTTACCTTCCGCGAAGCGGTTCCCGGCGGCCGCTAGGCCCGCGCCCAGCGCCATTTTTTCGCCCTCGGGCCGCCCGGAAACGCCCCCTGGCGGCATGGGGTTTGGGTTAGGGTTAGGGTTAGGGTTAGGGTTAGGGTTAGGGTTAGGGTTAGGGTGAGGGTCAGGTGAGTGTCGGGTTCGGCCCCGCCCACCGCCCGGGACCTGCCACGCCCCCGTCCCGCCCCAGCCGCCTCCTGGCCACGCCCCCCGGCGGGCGGGGGCCCCGGCCGGCGGCGCGCGACTTACCTTCCGCGAAGCGGTTCCCGGCGGCCGCTAGGCCCGCGCCCAGCGCCATTTTTTCGCCTCGGGCCGCCCGGAAACGCCCCCTGGCGGCATAGGGTTTGGGTTAGGGTTAGGGTTAGGGTTAGGGTTAGGGTTAGGGTTCGGGTTAGGGTTAGGGTTAGGGTTAGGGTGAGTGTCGGGTTCGGCCCCGCCCACCGCCCGGGACCTGCCACGCCCCAGCCGCCTCCTGGCCACGCCCCCCCGGCGGGCGGGGGCCCCGGCCGGCGGCGCGCGACTTACCTTCCGCGTAGCGGTTCCCGGCGGCCGCTAGGCCCGCGCCCAGCGCCATTTTTCGCCTCGGGCCGCCCGGAAACGCCCCCTGGCGGCATAGGATTTGGGTTAGGGTTAGGGTTAGGGTTAGGGTTAGGGTTAGGGTTAGTGTTAGGGTTAGGGTTAGGGTGAGGGTCAGGGTGAGTGTCAGGGTTCGGCCCCGCCCACCGCCCGGGACCTGCCACGCCCCCGTCCCGCCCCCAGCCGCCTCCTGGCCACCCCCCCCGGCGGGCGGGGGCCCCGGCCGGCGGCGCGCGACTTACCTTCCGCGAAGCGGTTCCCGGCGGCCGCTAGGCCGCGCCCAGCGCCATTTTTCGCCCTCGGGCCGCTCGGAAACGCCCCCTGGCGGCATAGGGTTTGGGTTAGGGTTAGGGTTAGGGTTAGGGTTAGGGTTAGGGTTAGGGTGAGTGTCAGGGTTCGGCCCCGCCCACCGCCCGGGACATGCCACGCCCCCGTCCCGCCCCCAGCCGCCCTGGCCACGCCCCCCCGGCGGGCGGGGGCCCCGGCCGGCGGCGCGCGACTTACCTTCCGCGAAGCGGTTCCCGGCGGC
>NW_022142686.1:2500-15000 GCF_007565055.1 Rhinopithecus roxellana
TCACCCTAACCCTAACCCTAACCCTAACCCTAACCCTAACACTAACCCTAACCCTAACCCTAACCCTAACCCTAACCCAAACCCTATGCCGCCAGGGGGCGTTTCCGAGCGGCCCGAGGGCGAAAAAATGGCGCTGGGCGCGGGCCTAGCGGCCGCCGGGAACCGCTTCGAGAAGGTAAGTCCCGCGCCGCCGGCCGGGGCCCCGCCCGCCGGGGGGGCGTGGCCAGGAGGCGGCTGGGGGCGGGACGGGGGCGTGGCATGTCCCGGGCGGTGGGCGGGGCCGAACCCTGACACTCACCCTAACCCTAACCCTACCCTAACCCTAACCCTAACCCTAACCCTAACCCTAACCCTAACCCTAACCCTAACCCTAACCCTAACCCAAACCCTATGCCGCCAGGGGGCGTTTCCGAGCGGCCCGAGGGCGAAAAAATGGCGCTGGGCGCGGGCCTAGCGGCCGCCGGGAACCGCTTCGCGGAAGGTAAGTCGCGCGCCGCCGGCCGGGGCCCCCGCCCGCCGGGGGGGCGTGGCCAGGAGGCGGCTGGGGGCGGGACGGGGGCGTGGCATGTCCCGGGCGGTGGGCGGGGCCGAACCCTGACACTCACCCTAACCCTACCTAACCCTAACCCTAACCCTAACCCTAACCCTAACCCTAACCCTAACCCTAACCCTAACCCAAACCCTATGCCGCCAGGGGGCGTTTCCGAGCGGCCCGAGGGCGAAAAAATGGCGCTGGGCGCGGGCCTAGCGGCCGCCGGGAACCGCTTCGCGGAAGGTAAGTCGCGCGCCGCCGGCCGGGGCCCCCGCCCGCCGGGGGGGCGTGGCCAGGAGGCGGCTGGGGGCGGGACGGGGGCGTGGCATGTCCCGGGCGGTGGGCGGGGCCGAACCCTGACACTCACCCTAACCCTAACCCTAACCCTAACCCTAACCCTAACCCTAACCCTAACCCTAACCCTAACCCTAACCCTAACCCTAACCCAAACCCTATGCCGCCAGGGGGCGTTTCCGAGCGGCCCGAGGGCGAAAAAATGGCGCTGGGCGCGGGCCTAGCGGCCGCCGGGAACCGCTTCGCGGAAGGTAAGTCGCGCGCCGCCGGCCGGGGCCCCCGCCCGCCGGGGGGGGCGTGGCCAGGAGGCGGCTGGGGGCGGGACGGGGGCGTGGCATGTCCCGGGCGGTGGGCGGGGCCGAACCCTGACACTCACCCTAACCCTAACCCTAACCCTAACCCTAACCCTAACCTAACCCTAACCCTAACCCTAACCCTAACCCTAACCCAAACCCTATGCCGCCAGGGGGCGTTTCCGAGCGGCCCGAGGGCGAAAAAATGGCGCTGGGCGCGGGCCTAGCGGCCGCCGGGAACCGCTTCGCGGAAGGTAAGTCGCGCGCCGCCGGCCGGGGCCCCCGCCCGCCGGGGGGGCGTGGCCAGGAGGCGGCTGGGGGCGGGACGGGGGCGTGGCATGTCCCGGGCGGTGGGCGGGGCCGAACCCTGACACTCACCCTAACCCTAACCCTAACCCTAACCCTAACCCTAACCCCTAACCCTAACCCTAACCCTAACCCTAACCCTAACCCTAACCCAAACCCTATGCCGCCAGGGGGCGTTTCCGAGCGGCCCGAGGGCGAAAAAATGGCGCTGGGCGCGGGCCTAGCGGCCGCCGGGAACCGCTTCGCGGAAGGTAAGTCGCGCGCCGCCGGCCGGGGCCCCCGCCCGCCGGGGGGGCGTGGCCAGGAGGCGGCTGGGGGCGGGACGGGGGCGTGGCATGTCCCGGGCGGTGGGCGGGGCCGAACCCTGACACTCACCCTAACCCTAACCCTAACCTAACCCTAACCCTAACCAAACCTAACCCTAACCCTAACCCTAACCCTAACCCTAACCCTAACCCTAACCCAAACCCTATGCCGCCAGGGGGCGTTTCCGAGCGGCCCGAGGGCGAAAAAATGGCGCTGGGCGCGGGCCTAGCGGCCGCCGGGAACCGCTTCGCGGAAGGTAAGTCGCGCGCCGCCGGCCGGGGCCCCCGCCCGCCGGGGGGGCGTGGCCAGGAGGCGGCTGGGGGCGGGACGGGGGCGTGGCATGTCCCGGGCGGTGGGCGGGGCCGAACCCTGACACTCACCCTAACCCTAACCCTAACCCTAACCCTAACCCTAACCCTAACCCTAACCCGAACCCTAACCCTAACCCGAACCCTGACACTCACCCTAACCCTAACCCTAACCCTAACCCTAACCCTAACCCAAACCCTATGCCGCCAGGGGGCGTTTCCGGGCGGCCCGGGGGCGAAAAAATGGCGCTGGGCGCGGGCCTAGCGGCCGCCGGGAACCACTTCGCGGAAGGTAAGTCGCGCGCCGCCGGCCGGGGCCCCCGCCCGCCGGGGGGGCGTGGCCAGGAGGCGGCTGGGGGCGGGACGGGGGCGTGGCATGTCCCGGGCGGTGGGCGGGGCCGAACCCTGACACTCACCCTAACCCTAACCCTAACCCTAACCCTAACCCTAACCCTAACCCTAACCCTAACCCTAACCCTAACCCTAACCCTAACCCTAACCCTAACCCAAATCCTATGCCGCCAGGGGGCGTTTCCGAGCGGCCCGAGGGCGAAAAAATGGCGCTGGGCGCGGGCCTAGCGGCCGCCGGGAACCGCTTCGCGGAAGGTAAGTCGCGCGCCGCCGGCCGGGGCCCCCGCCCGCCGGGGGGGCGTGGCCAGGAGGCGGCTGGGGGCGGGACGGGGGCGTGGCATGTCCCGGGCGGTGGGCGGGGCCGAACCCTGACACTCACCCTAACCCTAACCCTAACCCTAACCCTAACCCTAACCCTAACCCTAACCCTAACCCTAACCCTAACCCTAACCCTAACCCAAACCCTATGCCGCCAGGGGGCGTTTCCGAGCGGCCCGAGGGCGAAAAAATGGCGCTGGGCGCGGGCCTAGCGGCCGCCGGGAACCGCTTCGCGGAAGGTAAGTCGCGCGCC
This sequence comes from Rhinopithecus roxellana, assembly GCF_007565055.1. Taxonomy (NCBI): domain Eukaryota; kingdom Metazoa; phylum Chordata; class Mammalia; order Primates; family Cercopithecidae; genus Rhinopithecus; species Rhinopithecus roxellana. Next base: position 5,462 of record NW_022142686.1, read on the forward strand.
GCCGGCCGGGGCCCCCGCCCGCCGGGGGGGCGTGGCCAGGAGGCGGCGGGGGCGGGACGGGGGCGTGGCATGTCCCGGGCGGTGGGCGGGGCCGAACCCTGACACTCACCCTAACCCTAACCCTAACCCTAACCCTAACCCTAACCAACCCTAACCCTAACCCTAACCCTAACCCTAACCCTAACCCTAACCCTAACCCAAACCCTATGCCGCCAGGGGGCGTTTCCGAGCGGCCCGAGGGCGAAAAAATGGCGCTGGGCGCGGGCCTAGCGGCCGCCGGGAACCGCTTCGCGGAAGGTAAGTCGCGCGCCGCCGGCCGGGGCCCCCGCCCGCCGGGGGGGCGTGGCCAGTAGGCGGCTGGGGGCGGGACGGGGGCGTGGCATGTCCCGGGCGGTGGGCGGGGCCGAACCCTGACACTCACCCTAACCCTAACCCTAACCCTAACCCTAACCCTAACACTAACCCTAACCCTAACCCTAACCCTAACCCTAACCCAAACCCTATGCCGCCAGGGGGCGTTTCCGAGCGGCCCGAGGGCGAAAAAATGGCGCTGGGCGCGGGCCTAGCGGCCGCCGGGAACCGCTTCGCGGAAGGTAAGTCGCGCACCGCCGGCCGGGGCCCCCGCCCGCCGGGGGGGCGTGGCCAGTAGGCGGCTGGGGGCGGGACGGGGGCGTGGCATGTCCCGGGCGGTGGGCGGGGCCGAACCCTGACACTCACCCTAACCCTAACCCTAACCCTAACCCTAACCCTAACCCTAACCCTAACCCTAACCCTAACCCTAACCCTAACCCTAACCCAAACCCTATGCCGCCAGGGGGCGTTTCCGAGCGGCCCGAGGGCGAAAAAATGGCGCTGGGCGCGGGCCTAGCGGCCGCCGGGAACCGCTTCGCGGAAGGTAAGTCGCGCGCCGCCGGCCGGGGCCCCCGCCCGCCGGGGGGGCGTGGCCAGGAGGCGGCTGGGGGCGGGACGGGGGCGTGGCATGTCCCGGGCGGTGGGCGGGGCCGAACCCTGACACTCACCCTAACCCTAACCCTAACCCTAACCCTAACCCTAACCCTAACCCTAACCCTAACCCTAACCCTAACCCTAACCCTAACCCAAACCCTATGCCGCCAGGGGGCGTTTCCGAGCGGCCCGAGGGCGAAAAAATGGCGCTGGGCGCGGGCCTAGCGGCCGCCGGGAACCGCTTCGCGGAAGGTAAGTCGCGCGCCGCCGGCCGGGGCCCCCGCCCGCCGGGGGGGCGTGGCCAGGAGGCGGCTGGGGGCGGGACGGGGGCGTGGCATGTCCCGGGCGGTGGGCGGGGCCGAACCCTGACACTCACCCTAACCCTAACCCTAACCCTAACCCTAACCCTAACCAACCCTAACCCTAACCCTAACCCTAACCCTAACCCTAACCCTAACCCTAACCCAAACCCTATGCCGCCAGGGGGCGTTTCCGAGCGGCCCGAGGGCGAAAAAATGGCGCTGGGCGCGGGCCTAGCGGCCGCCGGGAACCGCTTCGCGGAAGGTAAGTCGCGCGCCGCCGGCCGGGGCCCCCGTCCGCCGGGGGGGCGTGGCCAGTAGGCGGCTGGGGGCGGGACGGGGGCGTGGCAGGTCCCGGGCGGTGGGCGGGGCCGAACCCTGACACTCACCCTAACCCTAACCCTAACCCTAACCCTAACCCTAACCCTAACCCTAACCCTAACCCTAACCCTAACCCTAACCCTAACCCAAACCCTATGCCGCCAGGGGGCGTTTCCGAGCGGCCCGAGGGCGAAAAAATGGCGCTGGGCGCGGGCCTAGCGGCCGCCGGGAACCGCTTCGCGGAAGGTAAGTCGCGCACCGCCGGCCGGGGCCCCCGCCCGCCGGGGGGGCGTGGCCAGTAGGCGGCTGGGGGCGGGACGGGGGCGTGGCATGTCCCGGGCGGTGGGCGGGGCCGAACCCTGACACTCACCCTAACCCTAACCCTAACACTAACCCTAACCCTAACCCTAACCCTAACCCTAACCCTAACCCTAACCCTAACCCTAACCCAAACCCTATGCCGCCAGGGGGCGTTTCCGAGCGGCCCGAGGGCGAAAAAATGGCGCTGGGCGCGGGCCTAGCGGCCGCCGGGAACCGCTTCGCGGAAGGTAAGTCGCGCGCCGCCGGCCGGGGCCCCCGCCCGCCGGGGGGGCGTGGCCAGGAGGCGGCTGGGGGCGGGACGGGGGCGTGGCATGTCCCGGGCGGTGGGCGGGGCCGAACCCTGACACTCACCCTAACCCTAACCCTAACCCTAACCCTAACCCTAACCCTAACCCTAACCCTAACCCTAACCCAAACCCTATGCCGCCAGGGGGCGTTTCCGAGCGGCCCGAGGGCGAAAAAATGGCGCTGGGCGCGGGCCTAGCGGCCGCCGGGAACCGCTTCGCGGAAGGTAAGTCGCGCGCCGCCGGCCGGGGCCCCCGCCCGCCGGGGGGGCGTGGCCAGGAGGCGGCTGGGGGCGGGACGGGGGCGTGGCATGTCCCGGGCGGTGGGCGGGGCCGAACCCTGACACTCACCCTAACCCTAACCCTAACCCTAACCCTAACCCTAACCCTAACCCGAACCCTAACCCTAACCCGAACCCTGACACTCACCCTAACCCTAACCCTAACCCTAACCCTAACCCTAACCCAAACCCTATGCCGCCAGGGGGCGTTTCCGGGCGGCCCGGGGGCGAAAAAATGGCGCTGGGCGCGGGCCTAGCGGCCGCCGGGAACCGCTTCGCGGAAGGTAAGTCGCGCGCCGCCGGCCGGGGCCCCCGCCCGCCGGGGGGGCGTGGCCAGGAGGCGGCTGGGGGCGGGACGGGGGCGTGGCATGTCCCGGGCGGTGGGCGGGGCCGAACCCTGACACTCACCCTAACCCTAACCCTAACCCTAACCCTAACCCTAACCCTAACCCTAACCCTAACCCTAACCCAAACCCTATGCCGCCAGGGGGCGTTTCCGAGCGGCCCGAGGGCGAAAAAATGGCGCTGGGCGCGGGCCTAGCGGCCGCCGGGAACCGCTTCGCGGAAGGTAAGTCGCGCGCCGCCGGCCGGGGCCCCCGCCCGCCGGGGGGGCGTGGCCAGGAGGCGGCTGGGGGCGGGACGGGGGCGTGGCATGTCCCGGGCGGTGGGCGGGGCCGAACCCTGACACTCACCCTAACCCTAACCCTAACCCTAACCCTAACCCTAACCCTAACCCTAACCCTAACCCTAACCCTAACCCTAACCCTAACCCAAACCCTATGCCGCCAGGGGGCGTTTCCGAGCGGCCCGAGGGCGAAAAAATGGCGCTGGGCGCGGGCCTAGCGGCCGCCGGGAACCGCTTCGCGGAAGGTAAGTCGCGCGCCGCCGGCCGGGGCCCCCGCCCGCCGGGGGGGCGTGGCCAGGAGGCGGCTGGGGGCGGGACGGGGGCGTGGCATGTCCCGGGCGGTGGGCGGGGCCGAACCCTGACACTCACCCTAACCCTAACCCTAACCCTAACCCTAACCCTAACCCTAACCCTAACCCTAACCCTAACCCTAACCCTAACCCAAACCCTATGCCGCCAGGGGGCGTTTCCGAGCGGCCCGAGGGCGAAAAAATGGCGCTGGGCGCGGGCCTAGCGGCCGCCGGGAACCGCTTCGCGGAAGGTAAGTCGCGCGCCGCCGGCCGGGGCCCCCGCCCGCCGGGGGGGCGTGGCCAGGAGGCGGCTGGGGGCGGGACGGGGGCGTGGCATGTCCCGGGCGGTGGGCGGGGCCGAACCCTGACACTCACCCTACCCTAACCCTAACCCTAACCCTAACCCTAACCCTAACCCTAACCCTAACCCTAACCCTAACCCAAACCCTATGCCGCCAGGGGGCGTTTCCGAGCGGCCCGAGGGCGAAAAAATGGCGCTGGGCGCGGGCCTAGCGGCCGCCGGGAACCGCTTCGCGGAAGGTAAGTCGCGCGCCGCCGGCCGGGGCCCCCGCCCGCCGGGGGGGCGTGGCCAGGAGGCGGCTGGGGGCGGGACGGGGGCGTGGCATGTCCCGGGCGGTGGGCGGGGCCGAACCCTGACACTCACCCTAACCCTAACCCTAACCCTAACCCTAACCCTAACCCTAACCCTAACCCTAACCCTAACCCTAACCCTAACCCAAACCCTATGCCGCCAGGGGGCGTTTCCGAGCGGCCCGAGGGCGAAAAAATGGCGCTGGGCGCGGGCCTAGCGGCCGCCGGGAACCGCTTCGCGGAAGGTAAGTCGCGCGCCGCCGGCCGGGGCCCCCGCCCGCCGGGGGGGCGTGGCCAGGAGGCGGCTGGGGGCGGGACGGGGGCGTGGCATGTCCCGGGCGGTGGGCGGGGCCGAACCCTGACACTCACCCTAACCCTAACCCTAACCCTAACCCTAACCCTAACCCTAACCCGAACCCTAACCCTAACCCGAACCCTGACACCTACCCCTAACCCTAACCCAACCCTATGCCGCCAGGGGGCGTTTCCGAGCGGCCCGAGGGCGAAAAAATGGCGCTGGGCGCGGGCCTAGCGGCCGCCGGGAACCGCTTCGCGGAAGGTAAGTCGCGCGCCGCCGGCCGGGGCCCCCGCCCGCCGGGGGGGCGTGGCCAGGAGGCGGCTGGGGGCGGGACGGGGGCGTGGCATGTCCCGGGCGGTGGGCGGGGCCGAACCCTGACACTCACCCTAACCCTAACCCTAACCCTAACCCTAACCCTAACCCTAACCCTAACCCTAACCCTAACCCTAACCCTAACCCAAACCCTATGCCGCCAGGGGGCGTTTCCGAGCGGCCCGAGGGCGAAAAAATGGCGCTGGGCGCGGGCCTAGCGGCCGCCGGGAACCGCTTCGCGGAAGGTAAGTCGCGCGCCGCCGGCCGGGGCCCCCGCCCGCCGGGGGGGCGTGGCCAGGAGGCGGCTGGGGGCGGGACGGGGGCGTGGCATGTCCCGGGCGGTGGGCGGGGCCGAACCCTGACACTCACCCTAACCCTAACCCTAACCCTAACCCTAACCCTAACCCTAACCCTAACCCTAACCCTAACCCTAACCCTAACCCTAACCCAAACCCTATGCCGCCAGGGGGCGTTTCCGAGCGGCCCGAGGGCGAAAAAATGGCGCTGGGCGCGGGCCTAGCGGCCGCCGGGAACCGCTTCGCGGAAGGTAAGTCGCGCGCCGCCGGCCGGGGCCCCCGCCCGCCGGGGGGGCGTGGCCAGGAGGCGGCTGGGGGCGGGACGGGGGCGTGGCATGTCCCGGGCGGTGGGCGGGGCCGAACCCTGACACTCACCCTAACCCTAACCCTAACCCTAACCCTAACCCTAACCCTAACCCTAACCCTAACCCTAACCCTAACCCTAACCCAAACCCTATGCCGCCAGGGGGCGTTTCCGAGCGGCCCGAGGGCGAAAAAATGGCGCTGGGCGCGGGCCTAGCGGCCGCCGGGAACCGCTTCGCGGAAGGTAAGTCGCGCGCCGCCGGCCGGGGCCCCCGCCCGCCGGGGGGGCGTGGCCAGGAGGCGGCTGGGGGCGGGACGGGGGCGTGGCATGTCCCGGGCGGTGGGCGGGGCCGAACCCTGACACTCACCCTAACCCTAACCCTAACCCTAACCCTAACCCTAACCCTAAACCCTAACCCTAACCCTAACCCTAACCCTAACCCTAACCCTAACCCAAACCCTATGCCGCCAGGGGGCGTTTCCGAGCGGCCCGAGGGCGAAAAAATGGCGCTGGGCGCGGGCCTAGCGGCCGCCGGGAACCGCTTCGCGGAAGGTAAGTCGCGCGCCGCCGGCCGGGGCCCCCGCCCGCCGGGGGGGCGTGGCCAGGAGGCGGCTGGGGGCGGGACGGGGGCGTGGCAGGTCCCGGGCGGTGGGCGGGGCCGAACCCTGACACTCACCCTAACCCTAACCCTAACCCTAACCCTAACCCTAACACTAACCCTAACCCTAACCCTAACCCTAACCCTAACCCAAACCCTATGCCGCCAGGGGGCGTTTCCGAGCGGCCCGAGGGCGAAAAAATGGCGCTGGGCGCGGGCCTAGCGGCCGCCGGGAACCGCTTCGCGGAAGGTAAGTCGCGCGCCGCCGGCCGGGGCCCCCGCCGCCGGGGGGGCGTGGCCAGGAGGCGGCTGGGGGCGGGACGGGGGCGTGGCATGTCCCGGGCGGTGGGCGGGGCCGAACCCTGACACTCACCCTAACCCTAACCCTAACCCTAACCCTAACCCTAACCTAACCCTAACCCTAACCCTAACCCTAACCCTAACCCAAACCCTATGCCGCCAGGGGGCGTTTCCGGGCGGCCCGGGGGCGAAAAAATGGCGCTGGGCGCGGGCCTAGCGGCCGCCGGGAACCACTTCGCGGAAGGTAAGTCGCGCGCCGCCGGCCGGGGCCCCCGCCCGCCGGGGGGGCGTGGCCAGGAGGCGGCGGGGGGCGGGACGGGGGCGTGGCATGTCCCGGGCGGTGGGCGGGGCCGAACCCTGACACTCACCCTAACCCTAACCCTAACCCTAACCCTAACCCTAACCCAAACCCTAACCCTAACCCTAACCCTAACCCTAACCCTAACCCTAACCCTAACCCAAACCCTATGCCGCCAGGGGGCGTTTCCGAGCGGCCCGAGGGCGAAAAAATGGCGCTGGGCGCGGGCCTAGCGGCCGCCGGGAACCGCTTCGCGGAAGGTAAGTCGCGCGCCGCCGGCCGGGGCCCCCGTCCGCCGGGGGGGCGTGGCCAGTAGGCGGCTGGGGGCGGGACGGGGGCGTGGCAGGTCCCGGGCGGTGGGCGGGGCCGAACCCTGACACTCACCCTAACCCTAACCCTAACCCTAACCCTAACCCTAACACTAACCCTAACCCTAACCCTAACCCTAACCCTAACCCAAACCCTATGCCGCCAGGGGGCGTTTCCGAGCGGCCCGAGGGCGAAAAAATGGCGCTGGGCGCGGGCCTAGCGGCCGCCGGGAACCGCTTCGCGGAAGGTAAGTCGCGCACCGCCGGCCGGGGCCCCCGCCCGCCGGGGGGGCGTGGCCATTAGGCGGCTGGGGGCGGGACGGGGGCGTGGCATGTCCCGGGCGGTGGGCGGGGCCGAACCCTGACACTCACCCTAACCCTAACCCTAACACTAACCCTAACCCTAACCCCTAACCCTAACCCTAACCCTAACCCTAACCCTAACCCTAACCCAAACCCTATGCCGCCAGGGGGCGTTTCCGAGCGGCCCGAGGGCGAAAAAATGGCGCTGGGCGCGGGCCTAGCGGCCGCCGGGAACCGCTTCGCGGAAGGTAAGTCGCGCACCGCCGGCCGGGGCCCCCGCCCGCCGGGGGGGCGTGGCCATTAGGCGGCTGGGGGCGGGACGGGGGCGTGGCATGTCCCGGGCGGTGGGCGGGGCCGAACCCTGACACTCACCCTAACCCTAACCCTAACACTAACCCTAACCCTAACCCTAACCCTAACCCTAACCCAAACCCTATGCCGCCAGGGGGCGTTTCCGAGCGGCCCGAGGGCGAAAAAATGGCGCTGGGCGCGGGCCTAGCGGCCGCCGGGAACCGCTTCGCGGAAGGTAAGTCGCGCGCCGCCGGCCGGGGCCCCCGCCCGCCGGGGGGGCGTGGCCAGGAGGCGGCTGGGGGCGGGACGGGGGCGTGGCATGTCCCGGGCGGTGGGCGGGGCCGAACCCTGACACTCACCCTAACCCTGACACTCACCCTAACCCTAACCCTAACCCTAACCCTAACACTAACCCTAACCCTAACCCTAACCCAAACCCTATGCCGCCAGGGGGCGTTTCCGAGCGGCCCGAGGGCGAAAAAATGGCGCTGGGCGCGGGCCTAGCGGCCGCCGGGAACCGCTTCGCGGAAGGTAAGTCGCGCGCCGCCGGCCGGGGCCCCCGCCCGCCGGGGGGGCGTGGCCAGGAGGCGGCTGGGGGCGGGACGGGGGCGTGGCATGTCCCGGGCGGTGGGCGGGGCCGAACCCTGACACTCACCCTAACCCTAACCCTAACCCTAACCCTAACCCTAACCCTAACCCTAACCCTAACCCTAACCCTAACCCAAACCCTATGCCGCCAGGGGGCGTTTCCGAGCGGCCCGAGGGCGAAAAAAATGGCGCTGGGCGCGGGCCTAGCGGCCGCCGGGAACCGCTTCGCGGAAGGTAAGTCGCGCGCCGCCGGCCGGGGCCCCCGCCCGCCGGGGGGGCGTGGCCAGGAGGCGGCTGGGGGCGGGACGGGGGCGTGGCATGTCCCGGGCGGTGGGCGGGGCCGAACCCTGACACTCACCCTAACCCTAACCCTAACCCTAACCCTAACCCTAACCCTAACCCTAACCTAACCCTAACCCACCTAACCCTAACCCTAACCCTAACCCAAACCCTATGCCGCCAGGGGGCGTTTCCGAGCGGCCCGAGGGCGAAAAAATGGCGCTGGGCGCGGGCCTAGCGGCCGCCGGGAACCGCTTCGCGGAAGGTAAGTCGCGCGCCGCCGGCCGGGGCCCCCGCCCGCCGGGGGGGCGTGGCCAGGAGGCGGCTGGGGGCGGGACGGGGGCGTGGCATGTCCCGGGCGGTGGGCGGGGCCGAACCCTGACACTCACCCTAACCCTAACCCTAACCCTAACCCTAACCCTAACCCTAACCCTAACCCTAACCCTAACCCTAACCCTAACCCAAACCCTATGCCGCCAGGGGGCGTTTCCGAGCGGCCCGAGGGCGAAAAAATGGCGCTGGGCGCGGGCCTAGCGGCCGCCGGGAACCGCTTCGCGGAAGGTAAGTCGCGCGCCGCCGGCCGGGGCCCCCGCACGCCGGGGGGGCGTGGCCAGGAGGCGGCTGGGGGCGGGACGGGGGCGTGGCATGTCCCGGGCGGTGGGCGGGGCCGAACCCTGACACTCACCCTCACCCTTACCCTAACCCTAACCCTAACCCTAACCCTAACCGTAACCCTAACCCTAACCCTAACCCTAACCCTAACCCAAACCCTATGCCGCCAGGGGGCGTTTCCGAGCGGCCCGAGGGCGAAAAAATGGCGCTGGGCGCGGGCCTAGCGGCCGCCGGGAACCGCTTCGCGGAAGGTAAGTCGCGCGCCGCCGGCCGGGGCCCCCGCCCGCCGGGGGGGCGTGGCCAGGAGGCGGCTGGGGGCGGGACGGGGGCGTGGCATGTCCCGGGCGGTGGGCGGGGCCGAACCCTGACACTCACCCTAACCCTAACCCTAACCCTAACCCTAACCCTAACCCTAACCCTAACCCTAACCCTAACCCTAACCCAAACCCTATGCCGCCAGGGGGCGTTTCCGAGCGGCCCGAGGGCGAAAAAATGGCGCTGGGCGCGGGCCTAGCGGCCGCCGGGAACCGCTTCGCGGAAGGTAAGTCGCGCGCCGCCGGCCGGGGCCCCCGCCCGCCGGGGGGGCGTGGCCAGGAGGCGGCTGGGGGCGGGACGGGGGCGTGGCATGTCCCGGGCGGTGGGCGGGGCCGAACCCTGACACTCACCCTAACCCTAACCCTAACCCTAACCCTAACCCTAACCCTAACCCTAACCCTAACCCTAACCCTAACCCTAACCCTAACCCAAACCCTATGCCGCCAGGGGGCGTTTCCGAGCGGCCCGAGGGCGAAAAAA
>NW_022142686.1:20000-25597 GCF_007565055.1 Rhinopithecus roxellana
CCGGCCGGGGCCCCCGCCCGCCGGGGGGGCGTGGCCAGGAGGCGGCTGGGGGCGGGACGGGGGCGTGGCATGTCCCGGGCGGTGGGCGGGGCCGAACCCTGACACTCACCCCTAACCCTAACCCTAACCCTAACCCTAACCCTAACCCTAACCCTAACCCTAACCCTAACCCTAACCCTAACCCTAACCCAACCCTATGCCGCCAGGGGGCGTTTCCGAGCGGCCCGAGGGCGAAAAAAATGGCGCTGGGCGCGGGCCTAGCGGCCGCCGGGAACCGCTTCGCGGAAGGTAAGTCGCGCAGCCGCCGGCCGGGGCCCCCGCCCGCCGGGGGGGCGTGGCCATGAGGCGGCTGGGGGCGGGACGGGGGCGTGGCATGTCCCGGGCGGTGGGCGGGGCCGAACCCTGACACTCACCCTAACCCTAACCCTAACACTAACCCTAACCCTAACCCTAACCCTAACCCAACCAACCCTATGCCGCCAGGGGGCGTTTCCGAGCGGCCCGAGGGCGAAAAAATGGCGCTGGGCGCGGGCCTAGCGGCCGCCGGGAACCGCTTCGCGGAAGGTAAGTCGCGCGCCGCCGGCCGGGGCCCCCGCCCGCCGGGGGGGCGTGGCCAGGAGGCGGCTGGGGGCGGGACGGGGGCGTGGCATGTCCCGGGCGGTGGGCGGGGCCGAACCCTGACACTCACCTACCCTAACCCTAACCCTAACCCTAACCCTAACCCTAACACCTACCGACCCTAACCCTAACCACTAACCCTAACCCTAACCCTAACCCAAACCCTATGCCAGCCAGGGGGCGTTTCCGGAGCGGCCCGAGGGCGAAAAAATGGCGCTGGGCGCGGGCCTAGCGGCCGCCGGGAACCGCTTCGCGGAAGGTAAGTCGCGCGCCGCCGGCCGGGGCCCCCGCCCGCCGGGGGGGCGTGGCCAGGAGGCGGCTGGGGCGGGACGGGGGCGTGGCATGTCCCGGGCGGTGGGCGGGGCCGAACCCTGACACTCACCCTAACCCTAACCCTAACCAACCTAACCCTACCCTAACCCTAACCCTAACCCTACCCTAACCCTAACCCTAACCCAAACCCTATGCCGCCAGGGGGCGTTTCCGAGCGGCCCGAGGGCGAAAAAATGGCGCTGGGCGCGGGCCTAGCGGCCGCCCGGGGAACCGCTTCGCGGAAGGTAAGTCGCGCGCCGCCGGCCGGGGGCCCCCGCCCGCCGGGGGGGCGTGGCCAGGAGGCGGCTGGGGGCGGGACGGGGGCGTGGCATGTCCCGGGCGGTGGGCGGGGCCGAACCCTGACACTCACCCTAACCCTAACCCTAACCCTAACCCTAACCCTAACCCTAACCGAACCCTAACCCTAACCGAACCCTGACACTCACCCTAACCCTAACCCTAACCCTAACCCTAACCCTAACCCAAACCCTATGCCGCCAGGGGGCGTTTCCGAGGCGGCCCGAGGGCGAAAAAATGGCGCTGGGCGCGGGCCTAGCGGCCGCCGGGAACCACTTCGCGGAAGGTAAGTCGCGCGCCGCCGGCCGGGGCCCCCGCCCGCCGGGGGGGCGTGGCCAGGAGGCGGCGGGGGGCGGGACGGGGGCGTGGCATGTCCCGGGCGGTGGGCGGGGCCGAACCCTGACACTCACCCTAACCCTAACCCTAACCCTAACCCTAACCCTAACCCGAACCCTAACCCTAACCCTAACCCTAACCCCTAACCCTAACCCTAACCCTAACCCAAACCCTATGCCGCCAGGGGGCGTTTCCGAGCGGCCCGAGGGCGAAAAAATGGCGCTGGGCGCGGGCCTAGCGGCCGCCGGGAACCGCTTCGCGGAAGGTAAGTCGCGCGCCGCCGGCCGGGGCCCCCGCCCGCCGGGGGGGCGTGGCCAGGAGGCGGCTGGGGGCGGGACGGGGGCGTGGCATGTCCCGGGCGGTGGGCGGGGCCGAACCCTGACACTCACCCTAACCCTAACCCTAACCCTAACCCTAACCCTAACCCTAACCCTAACCCTAACCCGAACCCGACACTCCCCTAACCCTAACCCTAACCCTAACCCTAACCCAAACCCTATGCCGCCAGGGGGCGTTTCCGGGCGGCCCGGGGGCGAAAAAATGGCGCTGGGCGCGGGCCTAGCGGCCGCCGGGAACCGCTTCGCGGAAGGTAAGTCGCGCGCCGCCGGCCGGGGCCCCCGCCCGCCGGGGGGGCGTGGCCAGGAGGCGGCGGGGGGCGGGACGGGGGCGTGGCATGTCCCGGGCGGTGGGCGGGGCCGAACCCTGACACTCACCCTAACCCTAACCCTAACCCTAACCCTAACCTAACCCAAACCCTAACCCTAACCCTAACCCTAACCCTAACCCTAACCCTAACCCTAACCCAAACCCTATGCCGCCAGGGGGCGTTTCCGAGCGGCCCGAGGGCGAAAAAATGGCGCTGGGCGCGGGCCTAGCGGCCGCCGGGAACCGCTTCGCGGAAGGTAAGTCGCGCGCCGCCGGCCGGGGCCCCCGTCCGCCGGGGGGGCGTGGCCAGGAGGCGGCTGGGGGCGGGACGGGGGCGTGGCAGGTCCCGGGCGGTGGGCGGGGCCGAACCCTGACACTCACCCTAACCCTAACCCTAACCCTAACCCTAACCCTAACACTAACCCTAACCCTAACCCTAACCCTAACCCTAACCCAAACCCTATGCCGCCAGGGGGCGGTTCCGAGCGGCCCGAGGGCGAAAAAATGGCGCTGGGCGCGGGCCTAGCGGCCGCCGGGAACCGCTTCGCGGAAGGTAAGTCGCGCGCCGCCGGCCGGGGCCCCCGCCCGCCGGGGGGGCGTGGCCAGGAGGCGGCTGGGGGCGGGACGGGGGCGTGGCATGTCCCGGGCGGTGGGCGGGGCCGAACCCTGACACTCACCCTAACCCTAACCCTAACCCTAACCCTAACCCTAACCCTAACCCTAACCCTAACCCTAACCCTACCCTAACCCAAACCCTATGCCGCCAGGGGGCGTTTCCGAGCGGCCGAGGGCGAAAAAATGGCGCTGGGCGCGGGCCTAGCGGCCGCCGGGAACCGCTTCGCGGAAGGTAAGTCGCGCGCCGCCGGCCGGGGCCCCCGCCCGCCGGGGGGGCGTGGCCAGGAGGCGGCTGGGGGCGGGACGGGGGCGTGGCATGTCCCGGGCGGTGGGCGGGGCCGAACCCTGACACACCTCACCCTAACCCTAACCCTAACCTAACCCTAACCCTAACCCTAACCCTAACCCTAACCCTAACCCTAACCCTAACCCAACAACCCTATGCCGCCAGGGGGCGTTTCCGAGCGGCCCGAGGGCGAGAAAAATGGCGCTGGGCGCGGGCCTAGCGGCCGCCGGGAACCGCTTCGCGGAAGGTAAGTCGCGCGCCGCCGGCCGGGGCCCCCGCCCGCCGGGGGGGCGTGGCCAGGAGGCGGCTGGGGGCGGGACGGGGGCGTGGCATGTCCCGGGCGGTGGGCGGGGCCGAACCCTGACACTCACCCTAACCCTAACCCTCACCCTAACCCTAACCCTAACCTAACCACCCTAACCCTAACCCTAACCCTAACCCAACCCTATGCCGCCAGGGGGCGTTTCCGAGCGGCCCGAGGGCGAAAAAATGGCGCTGGGCGCGGGCCTAGCGGCCGCCGGGAACCGCTTCGCGGAAGGTAAGTCGCGCGCCGCCGGCCGGGGCCCCCGCCCGCCGGGGGGGCGTGGCCAGTAGGCGGCTGGGGGCGGGACGGGGGCGTGGCAGGTCCGGGCGGTGGGCGGGGCCGAACCCTGACACTCACCCTAACCCTAACCCTAACCCTAACCCTAACCCTAACCCCTAACCTACCCTAACCCTAACCCTACCCAAACCCTATGCCGCCAGGGGGCGTTTCCGAGCGGCCCGATGGGCGAAAAAATGGCGCTGGGCGCGGGGCCTAGCGGCCGCCGGAACCGCTTCGCGGAAGGTAAGTCGCGCACGCCGGGCCGGGGCCCCCGCCCGCCGGGGGGGCGTGGCCATGAGGCGGCTGGGGGCGGGACGGGGGCGTGGCATGTCCCGGGCGGTGGGCGGGGCGAACCCCTGACACTCACCCTAACCCTAACCCTAACACGACCCTAACCCGAACCCTAACCCTAACCCTAACCCTAACCCTAACCCTAACCCTAACCCAACCCTATGCCGCCAGGGGGCGTTTCCGAGCGGCCCGAGGGCGAAAAAATGGCGCTGGGCGCGGGCCTAGCGGCCGCCGGGAACCGCTTCGCGGAAGGTAAGTCGCGCACCGCCGGCCGGGGCCCCCGCCCGCCGGGGGGGCGTGGCCATTAGGCGGCTGGGGGCGGGACGGGGGCGTGGCATGTCCCGGGCGGTGGGCGGGGCCGAACCCTGACACTCACCCTAACCCTAACCCTAACACTAACCCTAACCCTAACCCTAACCCTAACCCAAACCCTATGCCGCCAGGGGGCGTTTCCGAGCGGCCCGAGGGCGAAAAAATGGCGCTGGGCGCGGGCCTAGCGGCCGCCGGGAACCGCTTCGCGGAAGGTAAGTCGCGCGCCGCCGGCCGGGGCCCCCGCCCGCCGGGGGGGCGTGGCCAGGAGGCGGCTGGGGCGGGACGGGGGCGTGGCATGTCCCGGGCGGTGGGCGGGGCCGAACCCTGACACTCACCCTAACCCTGACACTCACCCCTAACCCTAACCCTAACCCTAACCCTAACACTAACCCTAACCCTAACCCTAAACCCTATGCCACCAGGGGCGTTTCCGAGCGGCCCCGAGGGCGAAAAAAATGGCGCTGGGCGCGGGCCTAGCGGCCGCCGGGAACGCTTCGCGGAAGGTAAGTCGCGCGCCGCCGGCCGGGCCCCGCCCGCCGGGGGGGGCGTGGCCAGGAGGCGGCGGGGGGCGGGACGGGGCGTGGCATGTCCCGGGCGGTGGGCGGGGCCGAACCCTGACACTCACCCTAACCCCTAACCCTAACCCTAACCCTAACCCTAACCCAAACCCTAACCCTAAACCCGTAACCCTAACCCTAACCCTAACCCTAACCCTAACCCAAACCCTATGCCGCCAGGGGCGTTTCCGAACGGCCCGAGGGCGAAAAAATGGCGCTGGGCGCGGGCCTAGCGGCCGCCGGGAACCGCTTCGCGGAAGGTAAGTCGCGCCGCCGGCCGGGGCCCCCGCCCGCCGGGGGGGCGTGGCCAGGAGGCGGCTGGGGGCGGGACGGGGGCGTGGCATGTCCCGGGCGGTGGGCGGGGCCGAACCCTGACACTCACCCTAACCCTAACCCTAACCCTAACCCTAACCCTAACCCTAACCCTAACCCTAACCCTAACCCTAACCCTAACCCTAACCCAAACCCTATGCCGCCAGGGGGCGTTTCCGAGCGGCCCGAGGGCGAAAAAATGGCGCTGGGCGCGGGCCTAGCGGCCGCCGGGAACCGCTTCGCGGAAGGTAAGTCGCGCGCCGCCGGCCGGGGCCCCCGCCCGCCGGGGGGGCGTGGCCAGGAGGCGGCTGGGGGCGGGACGGGGGCGTGGCATGTCCCGGGCGGTGGGCGGGGCCGAACCCTGACACTCACCCTAACCCTAACCCTAACACTAACCCTAACCCTAACCCTAACCCTAACCCAAACCCTATGC
>NW_022142687.1:0-14348 GCF_007565055.1 Rhinopithecus roxellana
TTCTCTTCAGTGATCAGTTTGTTAGCACAGTTTTCTGGAAATCTGCAATTAGATACTTCATAGCCAATGAACATAACACTGAAAAAAATATCCACAGATGAAACTAGAAAGAAGCTTTCTTAGAAACTTTGGTGATGTGGAATTCATCTCACAGAGTTACCTTATCTTTCGTGGAGGCATGTTAACACTGTCTTTGAGGAATCTGAGAAGGGCTCTTGGATCATAGAGTGGCCACGCTGATAAAGGAAATTTCATCCGTTCAAACGTGAAAGAAGCTTTTTGAGAAACTTCTTTCTGATCTGTGAGTTCATCTCACAGAGTTACAACCTCTGCCTCAGAAGCAGTTTGCTAACACTTTTCGTGGATCTGCAAGTGATATTGGGAGCCTATTGGGGCCCATGGTGATAAAGGAAATATCCTCACATAATAACTAAAGAGAAGCTTTGAGAAACGGCATTGCCAAGTGTGAATGCAACCCACAGAGTTACACGTTTCTCTCAGTGATCAGTTTGTTAGCACAGTTTTCTGGAAATCTGCAATTAGATACTTCATAGCGCAATGAACATACAGTGAAAAAGGAAATATCCAGAGATGAAACTAGAAAGAAGATTCTTAGAAACTTCCTGGTGATGTGTGAATTCTCCACAGAGTTACACTTATGTTTCGTGGAGCAGTCCATTAACACTGTCTTTGAGGAATCTGAGAAGGGCTTCTTTGGATCACATTGAGGCCTACGCTGATAAAGGAAATTTCATCCGTTCAAAACGTGAAAGAAGCTTCTCAGAAACTTCTTTCTGATCTGTGAGTTCATCTCACAGAGTTACAACCTCTGCCTCAAGAAGCAGTTTGCTAACACTCTTTTCGTGGAATCTGCAAAGTGATATTTGGGAGCCTATTGGGGCCCATGGTTATAAAGGAAATATCCTCACATAATAACTAAAGAGAAGCTTTCTGAGAAACTGCATTGCCATGTGTGAATGCAACTCACAGACTTACGCCAGTGTTCTTTGGAGCCGTTTCTTTGGACTGTTTCCGGTGGATTCTGAGAAGTGATATTTCAGATAGCTTTGAAGAATAGAAGGAGAAGGAAATATCCTTCAAGAGAAAGCGGAACCAAGCTTTGTGAGAAACTGCTTTGTGATATGTGAATTCATTTCACAGTGTTCTATCACCCGTTCTCGGGGGAGTTTCCTAGCACTCATTTTGAGGAATCTCAGATGTGATGTCTTGGATATCGTTGAATCGCATGCTGAATAAGGAACTATCCTCAGAGAAACCTGCAGAGAAGGCTTCTCAAAAACTTCTTTGTTGTGGGTGAATTCAGCCCACAGATGTCCATCATTGTTTCCACTGAGAAACTCGCTAGCAGAATTTTCGCAGAATCTGCAATAGGACACACGGTGGCGCTCCAAGACCACAAATAACCTCGTCTTACTAAAGAAAGAAGCTTTCTGAGAAACGCTATGTGATGTGTGAATTCAACTCACTAAGTTGCAGCGGTATTTCGTGGGGCCGTGGCCTAGGCCTATTTGTGTGGAATCTGAGAACAGATATTCCCGATCCCTTTGAAAACAATGGGGCCAATGGAAACATCTTCCAATAAAAAGGAGAAAGAAGCTTTCTGAGAAACTTCTTTCTGATCTGTGAGTTCATCTCACAGAGTTACAACCTCTGCCTCAAGAAGCAGTTTGCTAACACTCTTTTCGTGGAATCTGCAAAGTGATATTTGGGAGCCTATTGGGGCCCATGGTGATAAAGGAAATATCCTCACATAATAAGTAAAGAGAAGCTTTCTGAGAAACTGCATTGCCATGTGTGAATGCAATTCACAGAGTTACACGTTTCTCTTCTCTGATCAGTTTGTTAGCACAGTTTTCTGGAAATCTGCAATTAGATACTTCATAGCGCAATGAACATTACAGTGACAAATGAAATATCCACAAATGAAAACTAGAAAGAAGCTTTCTTAGAAACTTCTTGGTGATGTGTGAATTCATCTCACAGAGTTACACTTATGTTTCGTGGAGCAGTCCATTAACACTGTCTTTGAGGAATCTGAGAAGGGCTTCTTTGGATCACATTGAGGCCTACGCTGATAAAGGAAATTTCATCCGTTCAAAACGTGAAGGAAGCTTTCTCAGAAACTTCTTTCTGATCTGTGAGTTCATCTCACAGAGTTACAACCTCTGCCTCAAGAAGCAGTTTCCTAACACTCTTTTCGTGGAATCTGCAAAGTGATATTTGGGAGCCTATTGGGGCCCATGGTGATAAAGGAAATATCCTCACATAATAACTAAGGAGAAGCTTTCTGAGAAACTGCATTGCCGTGTGTGAATGCAACTCACAGAGTTACACGTTTCTCTTCAGTGATCAGTTTGTTAGCACAGTTTTCTGGAAATCTGCAATTAGATACTTCATAGCGCAATGAATATAACAGTGACAAATGAAATGTCCACAAATGAAAACTAGAAAGAAGCTTTCTTAGAAACTTCTTGGTGATGTGTGAATTCATCTCACAGAGTTACACTTATGTTTCGTGGAGCAGTCCATTAACACTGTCTTTGAGGAATCTGAGAAGGGCTTCTTTGGATCATATTGAGGCCTACGCTGATAAAGGAAATTTCATCCGTTCAAAACGTGAAAGAAGCTTTCTGAGAAACTTCTTTCTGATCTGTGAGTTCATCTCACAGAGTTACAACCTCTGCCTCAAGAAGCAGTTTGCTAACACTCTTTTCGTGGAATCTGCAAAGTGATATTTGGGAGCCTATTGGGGCCCATGGTAATAAAGGAAATATCCTCACATAATAACTAAAGAGAAGCTTTCTGAGAAACTGCATTGCCAAGTGTGAATGCAACCCAAGAGTTACACGTTTCTCTTCAGTGATCAGTTTGTTAGCACAGTTTTCTGGAAATCTGCAATTAGATACTTCATAGCGCAATGAACATTACAGTGACAAAGGAAATATCCAGAGATGAAAACTAGAAAGAAGCTTTCTTAGAAACTTCTTGGTGATGTGTGAATTCATCTCACAGAGTTACACTTATGTTTCGTGGAGCAGTCCATTAACACTGTCTTTGAGGAATCTGAGAAGGGCTTCTTTGGATCACATTGAGGCCTACGCTGATAAAGGAAATTTCATCCGTTCAAACCGTGAAAGAAGCTTTCTGAGAAACTTCTTTCTGATCTGTGAGTTCATCTCACAGAGTTACAACCTCTGCCTCAAGAAGCAGTTTGCTAACACTCTTTTCATGGAATCTGCAAAGTGATATTTGGGAGCCTATTGGGGCCCATGGTGATAAAGGAAATATCCTCACATAATAACTAAAGAGAAGCTTTCTGAGAAACTGCATTGCCATGTGTGAATGCAACTCACAGAGTTACACTATCTCTTCAGTGATCAGTTTGTTAGCACAGTTTTCTGGAAATCTGCAATTAGATACTTCATAGCGCAATGAACATTACAGTGACAAAGGAAATATCCACAAATGAAAACTAGAAAAAAGGTTTCTTAGAAACTTCTTGGTGATGTGTGAATTCATCTCACAGAGTTACACTTATGTTTCGTGGAGCCGTCCGTTAACACTGTCTTTGAGGATTCTGAGAAGGGCTTCTTTAGACCACTTTGAGGCCTACGCTGATAAAGGAAATTTCATCCGTTCAAACCGTGAAAGAAGCTTTCTGAGAAACTTCTTTCTGATCTGTGAGTTCATCTCACAGAGTTACAACCTCTGCCTCAAGAAGCAGTTTGCTAACACTCTTTTCGTGGAATCTGCAAAGTGATATTTGGGAGCCTATTGGGGCCCATGGTTATAAAGGAAATATCCTCACATAATAACTAAAGAGAAGCTTTCTGAGAAACTGCATTGCCAAGTGTGAATGCAACCCACAGAGTTACACGTTTCTCTTCAGTGATCAGTTTGTTAGCACAGTTTTCTGGAAATCTGCAATTAGATACTTCATAGCCCAATGAACATTACAGTGACAAAGGAAATATCCAGAGATGAAAACTAGAAAGAAGCTTTCTTAGAAACTTCTTGGTGATGTGTGAATTCATCTCACAGAGTTACACTTATGTTTCGTGGAGCAGTCCATTAACACTGTCTTTGAGGATTCTGAGAAGGGCTTCTTTAGACCACTTTGAGGCCTACGCTGATAAAGGAAATTTCATCCGTTCAAAACGTGAAAGACGCTTTCTGAGAAACTTCTTTTTGATCTGTGAGTTCATCTCACAGAGTTACTACCTCTGCCTCAAGAAGCAGTTTGCTAACACTCTTTTCATGGAATCTGCAAAGTGATATTTGGGAGCCTATTGGGGACCATGGTGATAAAGGAAATATCCTCACATAATAAATAAAGAGAAGCTTTCTGAGAAACTGCATTGCCATGTGTGAATGCAACTCACAGACTTACGCCAGTGTTCTTTGGAGCCGTTTCTTTGGACTGTTTCCGTGGATTCTGAGAAGTGATATTTCAGATAGCTTTGAAGAATAGAAGGAGAAAGGAAATATCCTTCAAAGAAAGCGGAACCAAGCTTTGTGAGAAACTGCTTTGTGATATGTGAATTCATTTCACAGTGTTCTATCACCCGTTCTCGGGGGAGTTTCCTAGCACTCATTTTGAGGAATCTCAGATGTGATGTCTTGGATATCGTTGAATCGCATGCTGAATAAGGAACTATCCTCAGAGAAACCTGCATAGAAGGCTTCTCAAAAACTTCTTTGTTGTGGGTGAATTCAGCCCACAGATGTCCATCATTGTTTCCACTGAGAAACTCGCTAGCAGAATTTTCGCAGAATCTGCAATAGGACACACGGTGGCGCTCCAAGACCACAAATAACCTCGTCTTACTAAAGAAAGAAGCTTTCTGAGAAACGCTATGTGATGTGTGAATTCAACTCACTAAGTTGCAGCGGTATTTCGTGGGGCCGTGGCCTAGGCCTATTTGTGTGGAATCTGAGAACAGATATTCCCGATCCCTTTGAAAACAATGGGGTCAATGGAAACATCTTCCAATAAAAATGAGAAAGAAGCTTTCTGAGAAACTTCTTTCTGATCTGTGAGTTCATCTCACAGAGTTACAACCTCTGCCTCAAGAAGCAGTTTGCTAACACTCTTTTCGTGGAATCTGCAAAGTGATATTTGGGAGCCTATTGGGGCCCATGGTGATAAAGGAAATATCCTCACATAATAACTAAAGAGAAGCTTTCTGAGAAACTGCATTGCCAAGTGTGAATGCAACTCACAGAGTTACACGTTTCTCTTCAGTGATCAGTTTGTTAGCACAGTTTTCTGGAAATCTGCAATTAGATACTTCATAGCGCAATGAACATTACAGTGACAAAGGAAATATCCAGAGATGAAAACTAGAAAGAAGCTTTCTTAGAAACTTCTTGGTGATGTGTGAATTCATCTCACAGAGTTACACTTATGTTTCGTGGAGCAGTCCATTAACACTGTCTTTGAGGAATCTGAGAAGGGCTTCTTTGGATCACATTGAGGCCTACGCTGATAAAGGAAATTTCATCCGTTCAAAACCGTGAAAGAAGCTTTCTGAGAAACTTCTTTCTGATCTGTGAGTTCATCTCACAGAGTTACAACCTCTGCCTCAAGAAGCAGTTTGCTAACACTCTTTTCATGGAATCTGCAAAGTGATATTTGGGAGCCTATTGGGGCCCATGGTGATAAAGGAAATATCCTCACATAATAACTAAAGAGAAGCTTTCTGAGAAACTGCATTGCCATGTGTGAATGCAACTCACAGAGTTACACGTTTCTCTTCAGTGATCAGTTTGTTAGCACAGTTTTCTGGAAATCTGCAATTAGATACTTCATAGCCCAATGAACATAACACTGAGAAATGAAATATCCACAGATGAAAACTAGAAAGAAGCTTTCTTAGAAACTTCTTGGTGATGTGTGAATTCATCTCACAGAGTTACACTTATCTTTCGTGGAGCAGTCCGTTAACACTGTCTTTGAGGATTCTGAGAAGGGCTTCTTTAGACCACTTTGAGGCCTACGCTGATAAAGGAAATTTCATCCGTTCAAACCGTGAAAGAAGCTTTCTGAGAAACTTCTTTCTGATCTGTGAGTTCATCTCACAGAGTTACAACCTCTGCCTCAAGAAGCAGTTTCCTAACACTCTTTTCGTGGAATCTGCAAAGTGATATTTGGGAGCCTATTGGGGCCCATGGTGATAAAGGAAATATCCTCACATAATAACTAAAGAGAAGCTTTCTGAGAAACTGCATTGCCATGTGTGAATGCAACTCACAGACTTACGCCAGTGTTCTTTGGAGCCGTTTCTTTGGACTGTTTCCGTGGATTCTGAGAAGTGATATTTCAGATAGCTTTGAAGAATAGAAGGAGAAAGGAAATATCCTTCAAGAGAAAGCGGAACCAAGCTTTGTGAGAAACTGCTTTGTGATATGTGAATTCATTTCACAGTGTTCTAACACCCGTTCTCGGGGGAGTTACCTAGCACTCATTTTGAGGAATCTCAGATGTGATGTCTTGGATATCGTTGAATCGCATGCTGAATAAGGAACTATCCTCAGAGAAACCTGCATAGAAGGCTTCTCAAAAACTTCTTTGTTGTGGGTGAATTCAGCCCACAGATGTCCATCATTGTTTCCACTGAGAAACTCGCTAGCAGAATTTTCGCAGAATCTGCGATAGGACACACGGTGGCGCTCCAAGACCACAAATAACCTCGTCTTACTAAAGAAAGAAGCTTTCTGAGAAACGCTATGTGATGTGTGAATTCAACTCACTAAGTTGCAGTGGTATTTCGTGGGGCCGTGGCCTAGGCCTGTTTGTGTGGAATCTGAGAACAGATATTCCCGATCCCTTTGAAAACAATGGGGCCAATGGAAACATCTTCCAATAAAAATGAGAAAGAAGCTTTCTGAGAAACTTCTTTCTGATCTGTGAGTTCATCTCACAGAGTTACAACCTCTGCCTCAAGAAGCAGTTTGCTAACACACTTTTC
The DNA here is from genome assembly GCF_007565055.1 of Rhinopithecus roxellana. NCBI lineage: Eukaryota > Metazoa > Chordata > Mammalia > Primates > Cercopithecidae > Rhinopithecus > Rhinopithecus roxellana. Next base: position 6,993 of record NW_022142687.1, read on the forward strand.
GTGGAATCTGCAAAGTGATATTTGGGAGCCTATTGGGGCCCATGGTAATAAAGGAAATATCCTCACATAATAACTAAAGAGAAGCTTTCTGAGAAACTGCATTGCCAAGTGTGAATGCAACCCACAGAGTTACACGTTTCTCTTCAGTGATCAGTTTGTTAGCACAGTTTTCTGGAAATCTGCAATTAGATACTTCATAGCGCAATGAACATTACAGTGACAAAGGAAATATCCAGAGATGAAAACTAGAAAGAAGCTTTCTTAGAAACTTCTTGGTGATGTGTGAATTCATCTCACAGAGTTACACTTATGTTTCGTGGAGCAGTCCATTAACACTGTCTTTGAGGAATCTGAGAAGGGCTTCTTTGGATCACATTGAGGCCTACGCTGATAAAGGAAATTTCATCCGTTCAAAACGTGAAAGAAGCTTTCTGAGAAACTTCTTTCTGATCTGTGAGTTCATCTCACAGAGTTACAACCTCTGCCTCAAGAAGCAGTTTGCTAACACTCTTTTCATGGAATCTGCAAAGTGATATTTGGGAGCCTATTGGGGCCCATGGTGATAAAGGAAATATCCTCACATAATAACTAAAGAGAAGCTTTCTGAGAAACTGCATTGCCATGTGTGAATGCAACTCACAGAGTTACACGTTTCTCTTCTGTGATCAGTTTGTTAGCACAGTTTTCTGGAAATCTGCAATTAGATACTTCATAGCCCAATGAACATAACAGTGACAAATGAAATATCCACAGATGAAAACTAGAAAGAAGCTTTCTTAGAAACTTCTTGTTGATGGGTGAATTCATCTCACAGAGTTACACTTATGTTTCGTGGAGCAGTGCATTAACACTGTCTTTGAGTAATCTGAGAAGGGCTTCTTTGGATCATATTGAGGCCTAAGCTGATAAAGGAAATTTCATCCGTTCAAAACGTGAAAGAAGCTTTCTGAGAAACTTCTTCTGATCTGTGAGTTCATCTCACAGAGTTACAACCTCTGCCTCAAGAAGCAGTTTGCTAACACTCTTTTCGTGGAATCTGCAAAGTGATATTTGGGAGCCTATTGGGGCCCATGGTAATAAAGGAAATATCCTCACATAATAACTAAAGAGAAGCTTTCTGAGAAACTGCATTGACAAGTGTGAATGCAACCCACAGAGTTACACGTTTCTCTTCAGTGATCAGTTTGTTAGCACAGTTTTCTGGAAATCTGCAATTAGATACTTCATAGCGCAATGAACATTACAGTGACAAAGGAAATATCCAGAGATGAAAACTAGAAAGAAGCTTTCTTAGAAACTTCTTGGTGATGTGTGAATTCATCTCACAGAGTTACACTTATGTTTCGTGGAGCCGTCCGTTAACACTGTCTTTGAGGATTCTGAGAAGGGCTTCTTTAGACCACTTTGAGGCCTACGCTGATAAGGAAATTTCATCCGTTCAAACCGTGAAAGAAGCTTTCTGAGAAACTTCTTTCTGATCTGTGAGTTCATCTCACAGAGTTACAACCTCTGCCTCAAGAAGCAGTTTGCTAACACTCTTTCGTGGAATCTGCAAAGTGATATTTGGGAGCCTATTGGGGCCCATGGTAATAAAGGAAATATCCTCACATAATAACTAAAGAGAAGCTTTCTGAGAAACTGCATTGCCATGTGTGAATGCAACTCACAGACTTACGCCAGTGTTCTTTGGAGCCATTTCTTTGGACTGTTTCCGTGGATTCTGAGAAGTGATATTTCAGATAGCTTTGAAGAATAGAAGGAGAAAGGAAATATCCTTCAAGAGAAAGCGGAACCAAGCTTTGTGAGAAACTGCTTTGTGATATGTGAATTCATTTCACTGTGTTCTATCAACCCGTTCTCGGGGGAGTTTCCTAGCACTCATTTTGAGGAATCTCAGATGTGATGTCTTGGATATCGTTGAATCGCATGCTGAATAAGGAACTATCCTCAGAGAAACCTGCAGAGAAGGCTTCTCAAAAACTTCTTTGTTGTGGGTGAATTCAGCCCACAGATGTCCATCATTGTTTCCACTGAGAAACTCGCTAGCAGAATTTTCGCAGAATCTGCAATAGGACACACGGTGGCGCTCCAAGACCACAAATAACCTCGTCTTACTAAAGAAAGAAGCTTTCTGAGAAACGCTATGTGATGTGTGAATTCAACTCACTAAGTTGCAGCGGTATTTCGTGGGGCCGTGGCCTAGGCCTATTTGTGTGGAATCTGAGAACAGATATTCCCGATCCCTTTGAAAACAATGGGGCCAATGGAAACATCTTCCAATAAAAAGGAGAAAGAAGCTTTCTGAGAAACTTCTTTCTGATCTGTGAGTTCATCTCACAGAGTTACAACCTCTGCCTCAAGAAGCAGTTTGCTAACACTCTTTTCGTGGAATCTGCAAAGTGATATTTGGGAGCCTATTGGGGCCCATGGTAATAAAGGAAATATCCTCACATAATAACTAAAGAGAAGCTTTCTGAGAAACTGCATTGCCAAGTGTGAATGCAACCCACAGAGTTACACGTTTCTCTTCAGCTGATCAGTTTGTTAGCACAGTTTTCTGGAAATCTGCAATTAGATACTTCATAGCGCAATGAACATTACAGTGACAAAGGAAATATCCAGAGATGAAAACTAGAAAGAAGCTTTCTTAGAAACTTCTTGGTGATGTGTGAATTCATCTCACAGAGTTACACTTATGTTTCGTGGAGCAGTCCATTAACACTGTCTTTGAGGAATCTGAGAAGGGCTTCTTTGGATCACATTGAGGCCTACGCTGATAAAGGAAATTTCATCCGTTCAAAACGTGAAAGAAGCTTTCTGAGAAACTTCTTTCTGATCTGTGAGTTCATCTCACAGAGTTACAACCTCTGCCTCAAGAAGCAGTTTGCTAACACTCTTTTCGTGGAATCTGCAAAGTGATATTTGGGAGCCTATTGGGGCCCATGGTGATAAAGGAAATATCCTCACATAATAACTAAAGAGAAGCTTCTGAGAAACTGCATTGCCAAGTGTGAATGCAACTCACAGAGTTACACTGTTCTCTTCAGTGATCAGTTTGTTAGCACAGTTTTCTGGAAATCTGCAATTAGATACTTCATAGCGCAATGAACATTACAGTGACAAAGGAAATATCCAGAGATGAAAACTAGAAAGAAGCTTTCTTAGAAACTTCTTGGTGATGTGTGAATTCATCTCACAGAGTTACACTTAGTTTCGTGGAGCAGTCCATTAACACTGTCTTTGAGGAATCTGAGAAGGGCTTCTTTGGATCATATTGAGGCCTACGCTGATAAAGGAAATTTCATCCGTTCAAACCGTGAAGAAGCTTTCTGAGAAACTTCTTTCTGATCTGTGAGTTCATCTCACAGAGTTACAACCTCTGCCTCAAGAAGCAGTTTGCTAACACTCTTTTCGTGGAATCTGCAAAGTGATATTTGGGAGCCTATTGGGGCCCATGGTAATAAAGGAAATATCCTCACATAATAACTAAAGAGAAGCTTTCTGAGAAACTGCATTGCCACTGTGTGAATGCAACCCACAGAGTTACACGTTTCTCTTCAGTGATCAGTTTGTTAGCACAGTTTTCTGGAAATCTGCAATTAGATACTTCATAGCGCAATGAACATTACAGTGACAAATGAAATATTCCAGAGATGAAAACTAGAAAGAAGCTTTCTTAGAAACTTCTTGGTGATGTGTGAATTCATCTCACAGAGTTACACTTATGTTTCGTGGAGCAGTCCATTAACACTGTCTTTGAGGAATCTGAGAAGGGCTTCTTTGGATCACATTGAGGCCTACGCTGATAAAGGAAATTTCATCCGTTCAAAACGTGAAAGAAGCTTTCTGAGAAACTTCTTTCTGATCTGTGAGTTCATCTCACAGAGTTACAACCTCTGCCTCAAGAAGCAGTTTGCTAACACTCTTTTCGTGGAATCTGCAAAGTGATATTTGGGAGCCTATTGGGGCCCATGGTGATAAAGGAAATATCCTCACATAATACTAAAGAGAAGCTTTCTGAGAAACTGCATTGCCATGTGTGAATGCAACTCACAGAGTTACACGTATCTCTCAGTGATCAGTTTGTTAGCACAGTTTTCTGGAAATCTGCAATTAGATACTTCATAGCGCAATGAACATTACAGTGAGAAATGAAATATCCACAGATGAAAACTAGAAAGAAGCTTTCTTAGAAACTTCTTGGTGATGTGTGAATTCATCTCACAGAGTTACACTTATGTTTCGTGGAGACGTCCGTTAACACTGTCTTTGAGGATTCTGAGAAGGGCTTTTTGACCACTTTGAGGCTACGCTGATAAAGGAAATTTCATCCGTTCAAACGTGAAAGAAGCTTTCTGAGAAACTTCTTTCTGATCTGTGAGTTCATCTCACAGAGTTACAACCTCTGCCTCAAGAAGCAGTTTGCTAACACTCTTTTCGTGGAATCTGCAAAGTGATATTTGGGAGCCTATTGGGGCCCATGGTAATAAAGGAAATATCCTCACATAATAACTAAAGAGAAGCTTTCTGAGAAACTGCATTGCCATGTGTGAATGCAACTCACAGACTTACGCCAGTGTTCTTTGGAGCCATTTCTTTGGACTGTTTCCGTGGATTCTGAGAAGTGATATTTCAGATAGCTTTGAAGAATAGAAGGAGAAAGGAAATATCCTTCAAGAGAAAGCGGAACCAAGCTTTGTGAGAAACTGCTTTGTGATATGTGAATTCATTTCACTGTGTTCTATCACCCGTTCTCGGGGAGTTTCCTAGCACTCATTTTGAGGAATCTCAGATGTGATGTCTTGGATATCGTTGAATCGCATGCTGAATAAGGAACTATCCTCAGAGAAACCTGCAGAGAAGGCTTCTCAAAAAACTTCTTTGTTGTGGGTGAATTCAGCCCACAGATTCCATCATTGTTTCCACTGAGAAACTCGCTAGCAGAATTTTCGCAGAATCTGCAATAGGACACACGGTGGCGCTCCAAGACCACAAATAACCTCGTCTTACTAAAGAAAGAAGTTTTCTGAGAAACGCTATGTGATGGGTGAATTCTCAACTCACTAAGTTGCAAGGCGGTATTTCGTGGGGCCGTTGCCTAGGCCTATTTTGTGTGGAATCTGAGAACAGATATTCCCGATCCCTTTGAAAACAATGGGGCCAATGGAAACATCTTCAATAAAAATGAGGAAAGAAGCTTTCTGAGAACTTTCTTTCTGATCTGTGAGTTCATCTCACAGAGTTACAACCTCTGCCTCAAGAAGCAGTTTGCTAACACTCTTTTCGTGGAATCTGCAAAGTGATATTTGGGAGCCTATTGGGGCCCATGGTGATAAAGGAAATATCCTCACATAATAACTAAAGAGAAGCTTTCTGAGAAACTGCATTGCCAAGTGTGAATGCAACTCACAGAGTTACACGTTTCTCTTCACTGATCAGTTTGTTAGCACAGTTTTCTGGAAATCTGCAATTAGATACTTCATAGCGCAATGAACATTACAGTGACAAAGGAAATATCCACGAGATGAAAACTAGAAGAAGCTTTCTTAGAAACTTCTTGGTGATGTGTGAATTCATCTCACAGAGTTACACTTATGTTTCGTGGAGCAGTCCATTAACACTGTCTTTGAGGAATCTGAGAAGGGCTTCTTTGGATCACATTGAGGCCTACGCTGATAAAGGAAATTTCATCCGTTCAAAACGTGAAAGAAGCTTTCTCAGAAACTTCTTTCTGATCTGTGAGTTCATCTCACAGAGTTACAACCTCTGCCTCAAGAAGCAGTTTGCTAACACTCTTTTCGTGGAATCTGCCAAGTGATATTTGGGAGCCTATTGGGGCCCATGGTTATAAAGGAAATATCCTCACATAATAACTAAAGAGAAGCTTTCTGAGAAACTGCATTGCCATGTGTGAATGCAACTCACAGCCTTACGCCAGTGTTCTTTGGAGCCGTTTCTTTGGACTGTTTCCGTGGATTCTGAGAAGTGATATTTCAGATAGCTTTGAAGAATAGAAGGAGAAAGGAAATATCCTTCAAGAGAAAGCGGAACCAAGCTTTGTGAGAAACTGCTTTGTGATATGTGAATTCATTTCACAGTGTTCTATCACCCGTTCTCGGGGGAGTTTCCTAGCACTCATTTTGAGGAATCTCAGATGTGATGTCTTGGATATCGTTGAATCGCATGCTGAATAAGGAACTATCCTCAGAGAAACCTGCAGAGAAGGCTTCTCAAAAACTTCTTTGTTGTGGGTGAATTCAGCCCACAGATGTCCATCATTGTTTCCACTGAGAAACTCGCTAGCAGAATTTTCGCAGAATCTGCAATAGGACACACGGTGGCGCTCCAAGACCACAAATAACCTCGTCTTACTAAAGAAAGAAGCTTTCTGAGAAACGCTATGTGATGTGTGAATTCAACTCACTAAGTTGCAGCGGTATTTCGTGGGGCCGTGGCCTAGGCCTATTTGTGTGGAATCTGAGAACAGATATTCCCGATCCCTTTGAAAACAATGGGGCCAATGGAAACATCTTCCAATAAAAATGAGAAAGAAGCTTTCTGAGAAACTTCTTTCTGATCTGTGAGTTCATCTCACAGAGTTACAACCTCTGCCTCAAGAAGCAGTTTGCTAACACTCTTTTCGTGGAATCTGCAAAGTGATATTTGGGAGCCTATTGGGGCCCATGGTGATAAAGGAAATATCCTCACATAATAAGTAAAGAGAAGCTTTCTGAGAAACTGCATTGCCATGTGTGAATGCAATTCACAGAGTTACACGTTTCTCTTCAGTGATCAGTTTGTTAGCACAGTTTTCTGGAAATCTGCAATTAGATACTTCATAGCGCAATGAACATAACAGTGAGAAATGAAATATCCACAGATGAAAACTAGAAAGAAGCTTTCTTAGAAACTTCTTGGTGATGTGTGAATTCATCTCACAGAGTTACACTTATGTTTCGTGGAGCAGTCCGTTAACACTGTCTTTGAGGATTCTGAGAAGGGCTTCTTTAGACCACTTTGAGGCCTACGCTGATAAAGGAAATTTCATCCGTTCAAACCGTGAAAGAAGCTTTCTGAGAAACTTCTTTCTGATCTGTGAGTTCATCTCACAGAGTTACAACCTCTGCCTCAAGAAGCAGTTTGCTAACACTCTTTTCGTGGAATCTGCAAAGTGATATTTGGGAGCCTATTGGGGCCCATGGTGATAAAGGAAATATCCTCACATAATAACTAAAGAGAAGCTTTCTGAGAAACTGCATTGCCAAGTGTGAATGCAACTCACAGAGTTACACGTTTCTCTTCAGTGATCAGTTTGTTAGCACAGTTTTCTGGAAATCTGCAATTAGATACTTCATA
>NW_022142688.1:0-1847 GCF_007565055.1 Rhinopithecus roxellana
TTCGTCCCCTGGGCTGGTGAGAAAGGAGTGGGAGGTTGTTCTGAGGCTCTGTCACTCTCTGCCCTGTCATGAGCAGGGCAAGGCAGTGGGAGTGACCCCTGAGGAGTTTGGTCAGTGAGGGCTCCGGCAGGAAGTGTTGAGGTTTGAGGTGGCTCTGCCAGTCGTAACCGAATGTCTTCCCTCTTATTTCCACGATTCCTTCTAGTTCTGCACCTTGCACTGCAGTGTCTCTGTGTGTCTATAAATACACTTGAGTTAAGATACAGGTGTCTCTTTCCCCTCTGTCTGGGGCTGGGTCCAGGGAGTGAAGTGCAAGACCCCCTTACTGCTGGATGCCCACCAGCACGAGGCACTGCCTGCCCTGCTAACGAATGCCTACAGCAAGTCCTGGAAGTCCCCTTCTGAGCACCTGGCCTGTTGACGGTGTACATGGGAGACAAATGAGCTCCCCTTGCCCTACCCTGAGCAGAGACTGGGGAGGTGGCGGCAGCACTGTCCCCCATGGTGCATCCTTGGTGCATGGAGGAATGTTCATGCTTGAAACACAGCCCATCCTCTCAAAAGCAGGGTGACAACCACATTTATATCTGGAATCTTAAAAACGGGCCCGTCTCTTTGAGAGAAGAACGTGGCGTGTATGTGCGTACCTCCTTTTTTTTTTTTTTTTTTTTTTTTTTTTTTTTTTTTGGGAGAAAGTTTCCCTCTGTCACCCAGGCTGGAGTGCAGTGGTGCGATCTCAGCTCACTGCAAGCTCTGCCTCCCCGGTTCATGCCATTCTCCAGCCTCAGCCTCCCGAGTAGCTGGGACTACAGGTGCCTGCCATGACGTCTGGCTAATTGTATTTTTAGTAGAGATGGGGTTTCACCGTGTTAGCCAGGATGGTCTCGGTTTCATGACCTCGTGATCTGCCCGTCTCGGCCTGCCAAAGTGCTGGGATTATAGGCGTGAGCCACCGAGCCGGGCCGTATGTGTGGACCTCTTTGCAAGTCTTGCCCGACCTTTGCATTTAAAAATTATTGAAAAACTTAAGGATGCGACTGACAAGAACTTCATAGGTTTCTCCAAGTAAAAATTTGGAAAAGTTAAGTGAACCCCTGATGTGTTTTATTTCTATGAGTCCCACACTTGGATTTTTAAATGTGGGCAAAACATCTCTATGTTCTTCAGCCTGATTTCCGTGGAATCGTGAATGAAACGTGCTGAAGTTGCCGTGCGGATTTTGTTATGTGGCGGTGACAAGTGGGGCTGGTCATTAAACAACTGGAGGGATCCCTGTCCTTTCTGTGCTCCTGTTGGACACTAGGCACGTGCTTGGGTGTTTTCTGTGTGTGTGGACAAGATGAGGACAGAATTTCCAGATCCACATGATGGCATCTTCTCCCTTTTCTATTAAAACATGTCTTCTGGCCGGGCGCGGTGGCTCAAGCCTGTAATCCCAGCATTTTGGGAGGCCGAGACGGGCGGATCTCAGGTCATCTCCATGTGCTTTTATCACGTGGCATTCAGCTTCACCGTCTACAATGTTTTGTAAACGCGTTTCATGTAGACAGGCAAGAGAAAGAAAACACTTGGTCTAGTGAAGCATCAGAAGCCTTTTTTTTTTTTTTTTTTTTGGACGGCGTCTCACTCTGTCACCCAGGCTGGAGTGCAGTGGCCGGATCTCCGCCTCACTGCAAGCTCCGCCCCTCCCGGGCTTCCACGCCATCTCCTGCCTCATCCTCCCAAGTATCTGCGTGGGTGGGGGGTTGGACTCCAGGCGCCGCCACCTCGTCCGGCTAGTTTTTGTAGTTTTAGTAGAGACGGGGTTTCCCCGTGTTGACGGATGTCTCGATCTCCTGACCTCTCCG